>NW_005843202.1:131198-145902 GCF_000455745.1 Alligator sinensis
AGTGACCTGACAAATGTGACCCCTGTCTTTCCCGTGGGCTTCTGACTTTGAAACCAAAGCTAGCTTTAATGTTCACCAGGTGTCATCAGGGTGTTTTGATTCCCTTCAAGGCAGGGAATTTGCTTTACAGTTTTAGCATCTGCACATCTGTGAACCTCAGTGACAGGGTGGATTCTTGTTTAGATCATAACCCAGGAGGTCCAAAGGGCATGAGCAGCTTAATAATTGATCCTGGTAGTTGCAGAGAAGATGGGTGAGCGCAGAATTGTGCTTTCCAAAGGTTGTGGTATGTTCATTTTTTCCTTCACCTTTACAGTATCTTTCCTTTTTATTAGTATGATTAATCTCCAATAACTTTCAAAGGAGCCAGTCAGAATAGCAGGAAAGCCAGGAAGATCCCAGAAAAAATCCTGTCAATACCTCTAATATTAAAATAATGTGCTTAACACCAAATGATAAAGCAGAGTATTTTGTCAAGTTAGATTACAGCTGAATCATATGGAAGAGGAAGGTAACACTCTACTTCAGATGAATGGTTTTTATATCCTTATGTTGATCTACACTATCTTATTTATCACCGTGTTTCTGATCTTCCCCCTTCTGCTTGAAATTGGGAAGAAATGTGACAAGGTGGCTTTGACATTATCTAGAGATCTCCAATTTCCTTGGTTCTTCTCACACTTGTTTTTCAGCTTGCAGATGTGACATGGAGACATCGATAGTCATGTTGGTGGTTGATCTCATCCTGTAGAGAGATCAGGTGTCCAAGCTGATGATTTGGATGTTGACAACCAGAGGCATTTTTGAACTTTTTTATGTACCAGTTCTCCTTTTTATTTTTTTCCCTCTTCTGAGAGATCCCAGAAAAACCCTTAGCAGTGGCTATCCTACTTCAAAGGATCCTCTGTGTGCAGATTCACCTGGCTTTGTTTTTTTCACCTACTTGTTCATCACGTGGGGGGAAATCAGTGGGATGTATTAGCAAGGTCATTATGCAGGAAGAGAACTTTTTTGTTACCTCATACTGTCTGGCATCTTTCTTTTCATATTTTTGGTTCAAGTCATAGGTGAGACCAAGTCAGTTGAAGGTCCTGAGCAGGCAAGTTATAGGTCGGGGGTGAGCAAAATGCATCCCACGGGCCAGATGTGGCCCGCCAGGCCATTCTGTCCAGCCCACGGGGCCCCTAAAAAATTTAGAAAATGAATATTTATCTACCCCTGGCTGCCTGTCATGTGGCCCTCAATGGCTTGCCAAAACTCGGTAAGAGGCCCTCCGCCCAAAATAATTGCCTGCCCCTGTTATAGGTGCTATGCTTAGCTTGAAGGAAAGCTAGTGAAAGTATAGAGGGTGGCACCTCTGAAAAGCACAAATCTATGAGTGCATTGCACCTTTTAAAAGGACATAGAACATGATTGAGGGGACAAATGAAAAGGGATCAGGTGTCTGAGTAAATATACAAACATATGAAGGAGCTGGAGCTTACCATAGGAGAAACCATCACTGGAGAAGGTCTTAGACTGAAGCTTTAGTCCTAGCATTGATCAGACAGGAGGACTGGTACATAGCTAGGAAAGGGCTTGGCAGAGTTGAGAAATACCCAGCATGGGAAAGTCTGTAGAAAAACCTAGAATGGGAAAGGTCATGGAAGAAGGCGTTACAACTGTATCAGGTGGAGTGGACAGCAACTATGTATTGAACCCTTGCACTGATGGAAAAAGATGTATTGTACCCTAAAAAGGGAACTGAGGAGTTGGAGAGCCTGGAGAGAGAATGTCTAGAGCTCAAAGAGGAAGAATTATGCAGGAAGAAGCCTGGGAGGAAGGTTGTTCAGTTATTTTTCCCACTGGACCTTTTCTTGATTTCCTGCAAGGATCAACATAAAGCTTGTGAGGCTTCTGGTAGAGCTGCACTCAGAATCGTAATACTATAAGTTACGTGAATGGCAGGGAAAGAATGGTGGCTTGTTAGAAAACAGCTTTATGAGAGAGCAAGCAGGAGCACAGTGGCATTCCATGCTGTGGAAAGACACAATTGTGGGACAGACACATTGCTTGCCCATTGTTTATAAAAGAGGTTTTTTTAATTGGGAGTTCAATGATCAGTGCCATTTTTCCCCCTATCTGCAATATGTCAGTACATTGATTCACTATAAACTCTTCTCTCAGGCATTGATCACTGTTTTCTGACTTCTGCCCTGGAATACTTGTGTGGTGTGTCCTGAAAGATGCTATGGAGGTTTCAGTAGGTCAAAGTGTCCAGAAAAATGTGGCTGTACAAAACATGGCTGTCTATGTGGCTGGTTGGGGTAACTGGAGTGAGAACACTGCCAGTTTTCTCAGACTAGACAGCTTAATATAGTAGTGAACGGGTGTTTTAGGAATGGTATGGAACTGACAACTGCAGTGGCTTCTATTTTGTTTCTGGATGCCATTCAGTGCATAGGTCCTAGGTCTCAGAAGGATCACTTCTCTCCCACAATGTCAACATAAAGTGCCAACATATGTAATTTATTATCGCATTCTGTAATTTAAACATATGCAGCCAGAATAGTTTCAGTACGTGGAACTTAGCTTCCAAGAGATCCAGTAGAGACCACTGAACTAAGTCTTATTGCTATTTATTAAGGCTTCCTAGTATGGTGTAAAACCCAGTTCATCTTTACCTGTGTGAGGATCAGCAAAAAGTATAACCATAAGACTTTATTTTTCTCAATTTAACTTGTAAATAGACATGGCTTACAGGAGCTGTAACAGCATTGCAGAATTGTCATGAAGTTACTAAATTAGTCACAAAATCTATTTACCTACCGTTCTCCCTCATAAAGACGATAGGAGTAGGGGGGAATTTTATAGTGCATGAGTGGGGATGGGGGATCTGGCAAGGTTATAGGAAGGTTTACAGTGACTATGGATTCTGTGGCTGATTATATCTAGTCATTATGGATGTTGATTGATGATTGAAAAACAGAATTTCAACAAGCCTTTCGAATGAGCTGTTAAAGCCTAAGTAGACTTCAGGATTGACGGATTTCAATTCATTCAAGCTTTTACTAGTGGAAAAACTAGGTCCACACTGAGAGATTGCAGGCCTCTCATCATATTTCATGTAATGCAATCATTAATTGTGGGGGCAGGGATGCTTTGAAACTGAGCCTGTTTTATGGTAAAGCTCATGTTGTCTTGTATAATTTTGCTAGCCAGCCTTCAGAATGAATTTAGAATCCTTCTAAATCCTCTGTAGAGTCCTTGTTTGAATAAATAGACTTCAATCTCTTTGTAAATGTGGGTTTTGTTTCTTGAACTGAATTATTTCAAAAGTTCCTACAATTGTTAGAAATAGTTTGGTAGATTTGATAATAAAGCCTGGAGGAGCATGTAACCAAATTTGTTTGAATGGATAAGAACAGCTGGTCCCTCTTGCAAATATTACTGGCATGAATTTTTCATTTAAGTCACTCTTCATGTATTTAGTAAACAGTAAGTAATATCCTCATATTACTAAAAGCCTCCCCAGGCTGTCTTTAGTAGCAGTTTTTGAAAAGTTCATGGGCACTTGCAGGGATAATGGAAGAGAAGTAACTTAGAAGAAAGATGTTTCAATATCCAAGGCTAAAAGGCCCTTCTGCTGCATTACCATTTCCTATTTTTAACCTTCAGCTTTGTTTCTCAATAACATACTGTTCTGAATGCTTCATTTGATGAACAGCATCTATGCTTTTTCCCTTTGTTTTGCTGTTCTGTATGACTGTGTGAAGAAGAAAGTTTCACTATCTGCACTAGAAAGGGAAAAAAGTATTCTCAGACACACTCCAGGCAAAGGGAAACATCTGTTTTCCCACTAAAGTAAAATATGGAAGAAACAATTGTACATAATATCATGGGACAAAATGTATCATTGCTTGTATTATTTTTAAAAGGCAGATAATTAAATATACACTTAAAAGAGAGATCTTCTGAAATCTCACCTGGTGACTGCAGCAATAATATGCACTGACTGATGAGTAACCAGTGAATATTCTGTGCATGTTTGAGCCAATACAGGTGTGCTTATCCTTAGAGGTGCCAGAATTGGTATTCCAAGTAAACTTTGCCCCATTATTTATTATTATTTTCTTTTCCTGAAAATCACAGTCTAGTTACAAACCAACCAGAGTGGCTTGAGTATACAAGTGTCAAAAATTGGCTATATCTGCATGATTTATCTTTCTTTGTACTTGGGTTTTGTATATACACGTGTGTAAACATAGCTCAAATACACAGAATAATAGAGCATACAACTGTATTTATATACACATAGGCATATACGTCTAGTGTGTGTATAGACAGAGCAAATATAACCCTTATATATTGGACATTAGATAGACAGACAATGAATATATATACAGATCACAAGATTTTATATATCTATATATATGTACCCTGGCCCCTGCTTCCCCGCAGAGTCCTGGGACCTGTGCAGCAGGAGGCTAAGAAGACAGCCGGCTCCAGCTCAGGGCTTTCCCTGGTGCCCTGTGAGTATGTGACCTGTATGCATGCCACACGGAGCCCCTACAATAGAGGTGGGCTGGGCAGGCTGTGCTTCTTACCCCCATGTACAGTGCTGGCCAGAGCTTCACACCACTGGGCACCACTGCCTGCACAGGCATGAGCATCCTGAGAGTCCCTGCCTGCCCCTGCTGCCAGCAGTGGGGGCAGCGTGCCATGTGGGGGGAGTATGTATGGGAGGGTCTTTATACCCTCCTCACATACTCACACCCTGCCCCCACACCTCCTTTTATATATACACCCCCAACATATCCTATCCCTGCCCGACACACAGCCACTTCCCCACATACAATATACAAGAACAAGACTTTATTTTTTACTTATTATGCAGTGCCTTCTATTTACACTATGTAAACACAAATCCCTACAAAAATATTTTGTAATAAAATTAAAATATGTTATAGTAGGTGTTTTGACTTTATGTATGATTTGTTTTTTTTCTGGTTATAAGATGGCAACCCTCCCAAAAGGAGTATTTCTGTGGGTGGGGGGCAGGGGAGAAGAGGGGAGGGACTTCTGGTGGCAAAGGTCAGGGTTTAGGGGGCAGGACTTACAGTCCCAACATGGTGACTGGGGACAAGGCAACTGTCAAAGAGTGGGGCTACTCATGTGGCCCAGCCCTCAACAACTCATTAAGCAGTCCTCCATTTGAAATAATTGCCTGCTTCACTCTATCCACACATAGAGTGTGTATGTGTGTCTATTATAATTTTCCATGCATATTTCAAACTGCTGTAAATAAAAGGAACAATGAAAAATTATTTCTCTTTATCCCAGTATCCCCAAATGAAATAAAGTGTGGGATTTCTTACTATTTTTATAAATTTAAGATATTAATATAGTGGTCGTTAAATATTGATTCACATCATAACCCACAAGTCCCAAGAATCTGTTTGATTGAATGCCAATATCATTTACAATCTTATATATGAAAAAGAAAACACTGGAGTGCATTGTAATCAAATTCTTCTAGCCAGAACATTTTTTGGCTCCAGGAACCATTTCCTATGAAAATTGCTTTTCAAACCAGTAGAGTTAGAAGTGGATGCCTGTAGATGTGCGGGGAGGTTGCTCCAGCATGCTGTAATTACAGCACATTGGAACAGACTTGATTAATTAAGTCTACTGGAACGTGCTAATTAGCACACTCCAGCAGCCTCCGCATCTTGTGTATCGGCATCCCTGTGCTTCACAATGCAGGTGGGAGCACTTTAACTAAAGCTTGTTCAACAAGCTTTATTTAAAGCATCCCTACCACCATTCTGAAGTGCAGGGACACCGATACACAAGACACCGTGGGTCCTTTAATTAGAGTGACTCTCAGAGCTGCTCTGATTAAAAGCACCCCCTCCCCTCCCACTTCTGTAGCCCATGCAAAAACACCCAGTGAGATCAGGATGGACTTGGTGAACTTGCTCACAAGTCTGGTTTAGCACTCAGCATTGAATTGGTTAATGCACAAATAACCAATGCTGTAGACAGCAAAAAGAGATCTCTAGGCCAGAATTGATATGTTTAATGAAGTGATGCTCAACCTTCAGAGCCTGCAGCCTGGATGAATGGGAAAGGCCAGCCCAACCCTGTGTGCCAGAGCATTTCCGCTTATCAGTGCAATTCAGCACACAGTGCTGTATCCACCAGCTCACAGAGCTCCCCCACAGGTTCAGAAATTTGGTGGCAGGGGAGCTGCAGCAATTAGTGCTGTCACTGTTCCCCCACTATCAAATTTCTGGATTCCTGGGGAACCCTGTGAGCCAGATGGCATGGCCCCATTTGGTCTGTGTGCCAGAGGTTGAGCACCACTGTGTTCATTGTATAACCATTTTTAAAATGTTTGAAGTTACTTTTGAACCATACCTTAACACTTGAAGGTTCAGTTCAGAGTGGGGGTTGGGGGGGGGGGTTAACAATTAAATCCTATGCTATATGTGTTCTTTCAGTACGAGTATGATTCATTATTGAGATATTGGCATACCAGGGCCGTAGCAGGCTAACGGGCACAGCACTAATAATGTTGTAATATGTCGCTTGAAAAAAAGGAGGGAGAGGAGATGGGTGCATCTGTTGACAATCTTTCTTTTTAATTTGAAGCCACCTGAAGGCACTAACTAGCTGAATAATAACCCGATACCCATATGGTTTCCGTTCCTTCAGAGCAATAGCATGCAGAAAAAGAGTCTACTTTTAGCTCTGGCTTCTGTTTGCCTCTTTGTGAGTCTGAGAACGTTTCCTGTCTGCTTGGTGATAGGAAACGTAACCAAAACAGACTTAGATGAGTGACATTTCTCATGCCTGGCTTTCCACTTTGGTAACTTGTGTAAGGTGGTACAGCAAACCCATTTTTGCAAGCTGCTGTGTACATACAGAGAAAGCAAGAGACAGAGGGAGATGAGGATCTCAGGGTGATCTACAACTTATTTCTAACTGTAATTTTTGTTCTTTTAGTGGTTCACCATCTATACACGACACAGCATATTGGATATTTTTTCCTATGTATAAATTGTTCTCTAACTTAATCTGTCAAAGAACAATTCTGTATTCTTGTTTTCTGAATTGAATATAATTCCATAACTAAAAGGCATAACTGTAAATTAAAAAAAAAAGCTGAATTTGCTTTGTTCAGAAAATTGTGTGGAAAGTGTCTTTTCACCTTGGCTCCAGCATTTTAGTTTTTCTCACATCCCTTTGCATATATCTCCAATTTCCTTCCTGCTCATATTTCCTCATTTTCTCAGTTTCCTGTCCATTTTATCAATTCTAGATGGGGCTATTTCAGGCCTGGCTTTAGCCCTGTTTAGAAAAATGGATGCATGTTAGACACCTTAGGTATGATCAAGACAAGGAGGCTGCCAAAGATTAGAACATAATGCATAGAAGTTTTAAGAGTCATGAGCAATACCCCCTCCACCTTCCCCCTCAAATCTACAGTTACAAGACTGGTGATAGTGGGAGAACTTTTAGCTCTGGAGTTGACCTGGGAGGAATAGCCCTGTTTTAGCCTTACAGTTTTAGCCTTTGCCCTACTTCCAGCCATGTAGGATTAGAAATTTTTTCCTTCTTTAAAACTGGGAAGGTATTGGATGGAAGAATCAGGCTGTAAGAGAAAAAAGTAAATATGATTACATTGTTATTTAATCACATTAATACATATAAAATAGTATATTTTCATCCTTACCCCTTGGAACTCCAGATTTACATGCAAATATGGAGCTGTGTGGCTCTACTGAAAGATTTTTAAACCCTGTTCTATGGACTGATGAGATGTGAAAGAGACAGGCAACTTGCACCTGTCATATTTTCATATTTCTGTGTCAGGATGTAAGTATCAAGTTATCAAGGGATTCCAAAACAGATTCACACATACTCAGCAATAGAGTTGGCTTTGGGTTTCAAATTATACTACATCTTTTCAGTTAGGAAGGCTAGGGACAGAAATTATACATAAACTGGTTTAAGTGATCAGAAACCTGGTTTAAATGTGTAACAGAATAAATTCAGTACACGTAAACAGCTTTCAAAATGACCGAAACTGGTTTAAGATAAACCTGGTGGAATGTAGTATCAGACTTAACTGATTTAGGTCAAACAGGTTTATGGAACTTCTGTCCCAGACTTCATCCTGATTTAAATTAACTCACAGTCCTCCAGCATCCCAGGATGCTTGCAGCCCTGGGCTGGGCTGGGCGAGCAGGGTTGGCCCCACCCCTATCCTTTGTAGCCAGAACACTGTCACTGTTCTGGTTGGCGGAGAAGGGAGCGGGGGTGGGATGAGCAGTGGGTGGTGCGGTTATGGCCAGACATGGCCCCAGGCCTGAGTCAAAGAGGTGTTGTCGTGGCCAGAAGCAGAAAGGAGGTGGGCAGGGGGAGATATGCCCCTGGGGGGATCCTGGTGGCTGCCTGATCTGTGAAACAACAATGGGGAGAACGCAGGGCATTCAGAAGCAGGTGCCAGACCTGGGTGCACCTGCCAAGTGGCTTCTTCTCCTGCCAGGGCCCAGGCCTGGTGGAGGGTGGGTGTCCCTGGGGGAGGGGGAAGCAGTGGCACCGATCAGGAGATAAGCAGGCATCTCCCAACCCCTGCAGCTGACTCATCCACCTCTGGGGAGCCGTGGCCACTGCTAGGGAAGTTGCTGGCACTAGGCTACAGAGTTATTGGACTCTGCATCTGCCTGATCACAACCTGCTCTTTCTGACCACCGCAGCTGGGAGCAGCAGCAGTGGCAGGTTCCTCGGGAGAAGTCAGCTGGCCCCTGTGGCACTTGGGCCAGCCTGCCACCTGGCTGCCTGGTAGCTCTGCTGTTGCCGCGGGGGTGCCCCAGCCAAGCAGCATGCCTGGGCACAATGCTTAGAGCAGCCACACAGGGCCCAGGGGCAGCAGCCAAGGCATTGCAAGCAGGGGGGTGGCCCTGGTGTCTCCCTGGGCCTGGCTTGGCTGGGGCTGCTTCCCTGCTTGTAATGCCCTGGCTGCTGCCCCTGGGCCTTGTGTGGCTGCTCCAGGCAATGTGCCTGGGTGTGCTGCTTGGCTGGGGCAGCCCTGCAGCAATGGTGAAACTTCCAGGCAGCCAGGTGCCATGGGGTCCAGGTGCCCCAGGGGACCTGCCACTGCTGCTGTTCCTGGCTGTGCCAAGCCCTGCCGCTGCTCACAGGATCCAGCCTGGCTGCCGGGCCACCCAGGTCAGGTCATCTGAAAGAGGAGGCTGCGATCAGGTAGCTGCAGTGCCTGGTAACTCTGTGGGCAAGTGTCAGCAACTTCCCCAGCAGCAGCCATTGCTCCCTGGAGGTAGGTGAGAGTGACTCAGGCAATGTCAACAGTGGGGGTTGGGGAGGGGGATCTCCGCTTGTCTCTAGACACCCCACATTCTCCTCATTGTTGCATCACAGAGATCGGGCAGCTGCCACCCCCACGCCAGGCACCCTCCGAGACAGCGGTCTGGCGGCCAGGAGTCCTTGCCTTCTCCCTGCGTGTCCAGACTGTGGGTTGGGACCCTCTTGCTTCCTCTGGCCCCTTTAAAATGCACATCAGTGGGGTGGGAGGGGAAGCTAAGGGAAAGGGCCCCGACCCCTGCTTGTGGCTGCTGGAAGTCCACAGGTAAGGGAAGGCAGACAGCAGGGGCTGTGCAGCACCAGGCCCTGCTTTACTTTGTGGGTTGCATGTGCATATGAGACCCTCGGCTTCATGCCTGGCAGAGAAACGGGCTCCGGGCCTTCCCCCTCTTCTTTCTTCAGTGGAATGGAGTCTGAAAGGCTCCTGGAGGGACAGCGCGGGGGCTCCTCTCTGGGTCAGGTCATGGAATCCTAGAGAAGTGGGGATGGGAGGGACCTGCAGGGCTGCATCTAGCCCAGGCGCTGCCTGAGGCAGGATCAGCCTGGTCCAGGCCACCCTGTACACACCTCTACTTTAAACTCTACATAAGATGACTGACAGCCCTGACACGAGGCTCCCCCACCTCCAGCTACTTGAGCAGTGAGCGGAGCAGGGAGAAGCCAGGCAGACTCTGGCTGGGGACCCTGCAGGCCAGGGTGGGGGTTTAAACCACTCCCCAATAATACTCAGCAGCCTGTCGGGGCCTGGCCATGTGTTTCCTCCCTGCCCCCTAGGTCAGCTTCCCTCCAGCCTTGCAGAAGGGAAGGGAGGGCTCTCTCTAGCGCCCCCCCAGCTTCTAGCCTGGGCCACTGCAGATATGTGCCTGCATCTCTAGAATCAAAAGTGAATGTCTGTTCACTTGCTTCCCAGTTCAATCTACATAGGTTAGACTAACCTGCAAAGATTGAATTGATTTGGGCTCGGACTTTTTGAATGTCTGTACTTAGCCAAAAAGTTTAAATCTTGGAACCTTGGAATAAGTGGACATTATATCATTTATATGATAAATATAAAAACATGAAAAAAACAATTATTTCTTGACTACTCCTTGGGATGATGCACTTTAGTGTGGAAGTGTGATTCTTTGTGCTATCTTGCTTAATAAAGCATGAGAAGACATACTGGATCATTATAATTCCAGCTTCTCCTGGTCAGTATATCATCAGTGAAAATGCATAACAAGATTGAATGGGTTCAAGAAACCTGAACCTATCACATGCGTTACACAGAACTCAACCATATAAATACTTGCTTGGGGCCTTCAAATAATATACCCTAAAACATTAACTGTATGACTCCACAGTTTAACGATCTGTTTCTGGATAGGCTCAGGTGACAGCAGTTTGGAAGCTCTATATGTGTATATATAATAAGCTTTTATTTGTAGATATGTGCATGCCTTTCCCTAATCACTCTGAAATGTGAAGGTCTTTTTTAGGCTTGTTTTTTTATTTTATTTTTACCTCTTTGTATTCTTCCTTCTCTTTACCTCTGGCTGTCACATTTAATCTTGAGCTGGGAATGCATCAGATTTAGTTCTTTGTTTTTAATATATTGTACCACCAAGTTGTGCCTGCCTGGTAGGACAATAAGATATACAGGTGACCCTCACCATTCACTGGGGATACGTTCTCTTGTCCCCCACGAATGGTGAAATCTGTGAATAAGGCACTGCGTTCATGAACACTGTCTGCATTCGTGAAGTGAGTGCCCCCCGTGGGGAGGTGGTGAGGGGACATGGCTGTGCTGGTGATGGCGGGAGCCTGGCAGCAGCAAGCACAGCTCCTGAGGAGCTCCTTTAAGTGCATTTAAGAAGTGGGTTCGGCATTGGCGAATATTTGAAATAACGAATGCTGACCCCACGAGCAGTGAAGGTTTCCTGCAGTTGAGACATAGTTTAATTGTTTTACTGAGTGCCTCACTGCTCTCTGCACCATATAGAGACACTGATATCATGGAAGCTATCCCATAGCAAAGCTTGTATTAGAGGCTTTCAATATGATAGCGGAAAGAGAGGTGACTTGTTCATATCTTTGAGTGAGTTTTAGTAAAGATAAATGCACAAGGTAATTTAAGTTAATTTTATCAACAGATCAGCACATCTGATTTGTCATACATTCTTTGTAATTGGAACATTTTATCTTAATTTTGTGGAGGTCACTACTTGAGATTTTGCATTGTAACTGAGGGATGTATTATTTTTGGTTATTTGTTGGAGATGGAAGCAAAAGCATTATAGAACATTTGCATTCTGCCAGCTGTCACAGGCAACATGAAGGTAAAAAAGAATACATTTGTCTTTACTTGTTTTCTGCTTTTCAGATTTTGAGTGCAACCACAATAATTTCTATCAAAGTATAGTGTGTGTTTTGATATATATGCCCACATGCATTTCACCCATTTGTAGAGGAAGGTCCATAGAATTTGTATGATTCTTGCTGGGTGGATAGTATTAAATGATAGTGACGGGTCATGTGGATTCTAAGGGTTTGACACAGCAGGAGGCAGCACACATATACCTTCAGTATTAACATGTGACATCAGTTCAGCAGAAGGGTGACCAGGCCTTTCCCTAGGAAACATATGCCAAAACTATTATCAAAGCCTACGTCATGGCCTGCAGCAAACTGGACAGGATGCTAATGAGGAGGGAATTGTGCACAAAAGAATTGGAGAGCATCCTGCATTATCAAAACAGAATGCTGAATAAACAGATTATTTCCATTACCCATGCAGTATCTGCTCTGTCAGCAACACCAGCATTTTGATCTTTATTGGGTTTATGCTGTTTTATTTTTCATTTACATGGCTGCTGTTGTTTTTTTAAGTGCAAATATAAATAAATAAATAAAGGCAAACATCTGAGATGCTGTAAAAAGGACTGTGGACCCAGGACAGCTCATTATTTCTCCTTGAGGAAGAAATGGCTGGTGCATCCTATGATGCCTGTGACAATGTGTAATGAAGCACTGTGCTATGTCAAACCCCAAGTCATAATTCTGTCTTATCTGCTACGATGAGACATTTTGAACTACTGAACTTAACAGAGGTTATAGGTGTAAAAAAAAAAAAAAAAAAGCTTGTGTTTTACCACCTATTTAAGATGCTCAGAGTCAGACTGGGTGATTCAAATTGGTTTAACAGGGTGTACTAGAATCATATCTTGCAAATCAGACTTAGAAATCAGATTGTATGGATGGTGCCAAAGTTGCCTAATAGTCTTTTGCAATGTTTTGCATATAGTTGGAATTTGTCTCTTATTGCCACTCTTGCTGTTGTGTGTGCTTCCCCCACCCCACCACCACCACCACTGGCTTTCCTGGATAGCAAGAATAAGCTCAGAAATCAATCAAGTTTTGCTAAAGGAGAACTCCACTCAGTAACTGCCCATATGATCTCACTTGTGGCCAGCAGAAATAACCTGTAACTCTTATTGATACAGCAGCTAGTACTGAAGCAGGGACCTAATTATGTTCCAGTGGGCGTGTCGACACATGCAAATACTGCGGGGTGGGTTTACTGTACAGTAAATTACTCTACAGTAAACCCATCCCAGATAGGTGTCTATGTGTGCGGGGATGCGGGAGCAGATTTGTTCCTGGCAGCAGCAGCAGCCAGGGGGAGCTCTAGGCTTCCCCTGACTGCTTGCCCAGTGGCAGGCAGGGAGCATGGGGCCAACAGACGGCTGTTTCCTGGTGGGGGCTGGGAGCTTGCTCCCTGACCCTGGGAGCTGTCCGCTGCCGGGGCGGGCTCCACCACTGGAGCCCAATGTCTACCTGCCCCAGCGCCAGGGAGCTCCCAGCTGTCCCTCTGTGATCACAATGGCAGAGCAGGGGCTGAGAGCTCCCTGCATGGGGAAGAGTTCCCTGCCCAGCTTGGAGTTCACTGGGACAGTTCCTGGCCAGCCCTGGGCTGTGCAGGGAAGTCTGCACACATAGCCTGGAGGTAGCTGGGGACTGTCCCATTTTGGGCAGTCCCCAGCAGGGAGATCTTGGCCTCAGCTCCCTGATCTGGGGCGGGGGATTCGGAAAGAGCTGTAGTGGGAGGGGTAGGTCCCAGCCGCCTGCCTCGGTTCATCAGTGGGGCAGCTAGCAGTGAGTTCCACCCAGCCTGGGGCTTGCTGCTAGCTGCCCCACCGATGGATTGGAGCAGGGGGCTGGGACCCGCCCCTCCCCTGCAGCTCTTTCCAAACACCCGATGGGGGGCATGGGCCTAGGACCTGCTCTTACTGGGACAGTTCCCAGCCAGTCCTGGGCTGTGCAGGGAAGTCGGTATGTGCAGCCCAGAGATGGCTGGGGACTGCCTGAAATGGGACAGTCCCCAGCTACTTCCAGGCTACGTGTGCAGACTTCCCTGCACAGCCCAGGTCTGGCTGGGAACTGTCCCAGTGAGCTCCAAGCTGGGTGGGGAACTCTTCCCCATGCAGGGAGCATTCAGCCCCTGCTCTGCCATTGTGATCACAGAGTGACAGCTGGGAGCTCCCTGCTGCTGGGGCAGGGCGACATTGTTCCTGCCTGAGCTCTGGTAGCAGAGCCTGCTCCAACAGGAGGCAAACTCCTGCCCCCTGCTGCCCAGTTGACCGTGAGTAATTGCTCCCAGTTGACTGTCTACACACGCTGTACTGCCCAGTAATTACTCAGCAGTTAATTTGCTACTTTCACTTGCAGGTAGCAAATTAACTGCTGAGTAGGGGAAATTACCACGCAATAAGGGTCAGCACATGCAGACAGTGATGCTTACTACGCAGTAGGTGCATCTCACCAGATGCTGTGTCACTGTAGCTTGTCACTACAGCAATGTAACTTCAGCGAGCACAAATCATGACACTGACACTACTGTGCAGTAAGGTTGGAAATGACCCATGTGTCACTGGGTACTTGGTGTGCTGTCATTTAGGCTAGGGACAGACATTCAAAAAGCTCGAGCCTGAACTGATTCAGTCTTTGCAGCTTAGTCTAACCTGCGGGCAGTGAACCGATTTACAGGTGGATAGACATTTAGCACATGCCTGCAGTGGCTCAAGTCAGAAGCCCAGGGATGCTAGAGCAGCCCTCCCTTCCCTTCCACAGGGAAGCTGAGTTGAGGAGGGGGCATGGCCAGGCTTCAGCAGCTCCCTGACAGTCCAGAGCAATCCAGACACCAGGGCTGCCTGGCCCAAGAGGGGAACTCTTCCCATTCCTCCCACTGCCGCAGGGCCAGGAGGAGGGGCCCTGTTCAGTGCTGGGTGTGCACTTCTCCCTCCTACTCCTCTGCTGGCACTGTGGGGTGGGGTGGGGAGTGGGGCTCTGTGAGGCT
>NW_005843202.1:145972-146193 GCF_000455745.1 Alligator sinensis
GGTGGAGGCTCTGTTCCATGCTGGGGGGAACTCTTCCCTCTCCTCCTCCTCCTCCTCCTCCTCCCCTGGAGGAGTCGTGGGAGCATGGAGCTTAGCTGGGCAGGGTCGGGGTGTGCAGTTGGGGGGTGTAGGGACCCCTGCACACTCCCCCCCTAATGGCTGCACACATTCCCCCCCATGGCTGTGGCCCCAAGTGCAGAGCTCCAGGGGGCAGAGCAGGA
>NW_005843202.1:146227-146712 GCF_000455745.1 Alligator sinensis
AGCACAGAGCTCAGCTGGGCACAATGGGGGTGCGGGGTGTAGGGGACTCCCACCATGGCTGCACACACTCCCTCATGGCTGCAGCCCCTGCTGCCTGGCAGCAGTAGCAAGCGGGGAGGGGAGGGTGCCTGGTGCAGGTTCGACTCCGGCCAGCGCTGCACTGGGGGATAGAGCAGAGCCTGCTGCAGAGCGGGGGATAAGGCAAGCTCCGTTCTCTCCCCCAGTGCAGCGCTGGCCAGAACTACACCTGCACTGGGCATGAGCGCCCTGACCTCCCCGCTTGCTGCTGCAGCCATGGAGGAGTATGTGCAGCCATGAGGGGAGTCCCCTACCCCTCCCACTTCCAGCCTGCCCATCTGAGCTCTGTGCTTGGGGCCACAGCCATGGAGACAATGTGTAGGGGACTCCTCCCATGAATGCACACACTTCCCCCATGGCTGCAGCCCCAAGTATGGAGCTCAGCTGGGCAGGGTGGAGGTGAGGGG
>NW_005843202.1:146784-156417 GCF_000455745.1 Alligator sinensis
GCCCAGCTGATCTCGGAGCTGCTCTTCTGGGAGGAGGAGGACCCAATCATGGAACAGAGCCTCCCCCTGTCCCTTCCCAACCCTGTGGCAGCAGTAGGGGGGGAGGAAGGGGAGGAGAAAGAAGAGTCCCCATGCAGCACCTCACAGAATCCCCCTCCCCACCCTGGGAGGAGGAAGGGGAAGAGTCCCCACCCCAGCATGGAACAGAGGCCCTCTCCCAACCCTGCAAGACAACCTACTCAGCAGGGTCCCATTAAAGTGAAGGGGGCAGGGTTAATTCCTCCCTTCCCTACAGCCAGGGCCTGCCAGCTTCAGGGACCACTGCTGCAGACCCCGCCCCTCTGCTCCTAGGCAGACGGGCTGACCCTGGCTGCGGTGGGGAAGAGGGGAAGGAGAGAAGAATTAACTCCTTCCCTGCTCACTTTGCTTTAACGGAGCCATGCCGGCCAGTGTCTCTGCTAGGTCCAGTCTCTGCTCCGGCTAGAGACCAGAGAGGCGTGGGGTCAGCCCTGCTCAAACTGGTTTGAGCCCAAACTGTTAAGTCTGATACTACACTGAACCAGGTTTATCTCAAACTGGTTTTGGCCATTTTGAAACGTGTTTATTTGCAGTGAATGTCTATTCTGTTACAGGTTTAAATCAGTTTCTGATCACTTAAACCGGTTTATGTGTAATGTCTATCCCTAGTCTTAGTGCTTACTGCACAGTAGGGCCATGCAAATCTTTGGTTGCTGATTCGATTTGGTGGAGATTTGGTCAGTGGGCCCACTTCACATACCCCTACTATGCAGTTATTTAGTAATGTTGCGCAGTCAGGCACACGTGTAGATGTGCCCAGTTATGCCTTTCTCTCTGAGTGTGAAGAATGCAGATGAAAAACCAATGTTTCCAAACTAATTTCAAATGATTCTGTGCATCTGTAATGCAAGAAACTAGCGTTTCCTTTCAATTTATTTGCAGTTGTTTTTCTGTGTTCATTTTTTTTTGTTCCTCCTGTTTTTCCTGATAGCTGGCTGAAAGAATGATAGCATCTGAATTCCACTGAATACAGGGATTAAAGAGAGGAAAATTTTGGTTACAATTCATTATATCATATTATCGCATGACTGATTAAGATTACCAGGTTTAGGACTCCTCCTGGGGTTTGAAAAACATGTGATTATATTGGGGGCAGAGATAAATGAATAATTATACCACTTTGAAGGGAGCGGGGAGACATGCCTTGTGAGCGTGCTTCATCTGCTCCATGATATTTGTTTTATCTGTCTGCTCCTATTCCACAGTAAGTAAAACAGTAAGTGAAACTAATGTACAACAGTAAGTGAAATAAAAGTACAGTAATTTCAGTTTTGTTTCATTCAAGTATAAACTGCCCCAATTTAACTTTCATTTACTGTGGAATAGGAATGGATAGATGAGCTAGTTGCATGGGATTCAACTGAACCAAGGTAAATTCCCCTCACCTCCTTAAAACAGCCCACTGATTCATCTGTCTACATCAGTGATTCTCAAACAGGGTGCCATGTTATCCTGGGGGGCCTTGAGATCATTTCAAGGATGCCCTGCCACATTAACACTTTTAGGTGTGCACACAGGATTCATATGGTAACCCCAGATATTTTAAATAGGAATCTGTAGTGTGAAAAAATTCTGCCCTTTTGTGGTTTTCCTGAGTTTTTTGCAAATAATAATAATTGCTCTATTGAGTCTAAAAAAGTTGTTAACCATTGGTCTATATCCTAGAATGGCATTGCCCAAAATCTGGGTGCCAGAAAAATTGGGGCCAAAATCATGATGGTGTAAAACCAAATTAAAATGATGTTTTAATGTCCGTTTTATACCCAGAAATCATGGTTGTACAACTGTTATGTTATGCCAGACCCCTTGAAGAATGTAACTCGCAGTAAATATAGTGGATTCAAATTCCTTAATCAGAGTAACACATAAGCATCTAGGAGGAATGTAATTTTATGAGTCTGGGGAAAAAAAGCATATATAGATTTGAATTCTTGGTGTATTATCATAAGTCAGGATTCAGAACCTGAGACAGTCCAAATTGGTACCATTGCTTCAAGCTAAAAAATCAAGGCCTGTCAGGTGTTATCGTATCCACCCCCCTTTCTGCTTTATTAGACCTGGGAAGAAATTCTTTTAAATGTTTGCTAACCTTTACAAAGCAAGAATACTAACTTAATAAACATGAATTTTCTTTAGTGAATTTTACTGCGTGGTTTGGGTTGTAGTGAGTTTTTTAAGGAAGAAAACTGTAGCTCTTCCTCCTTGATGGGACAAAACTGTCTCAAGGAGACAAGTTGCAATGGAGTTCTCCTGGGAGAAAAATCTCATAATCAGTCTAACTAGTGGTGGTTAAACGGGGCACCACCTTGGCATCAATTTTAGAGGGGTGCCAGCAGTGCCCCCCATCTCCATGAAATCCATACCTTGGCAGCAAAAGCAGCCCTGTGGCATTGCTTTTGTAGCAGCATCCAGGTGCACCAGCACCACATTGCTACTGTAAGAGAAATGGGCAGGGTGGGTAGATGTGCTGGAGTTGCAATAGCTGCAGCAGCGCCTGCTAGAGACTGTTTTTGAATCCTGGTATAGGTAATACTCCTGCACCTCACACCCCACAGAAGCCTGTGTGTGCTCAGTGCCACCTCCCTTGCTCTCCAGCAGGGTTTGTTTAGGGTGCGAACCCTGCTCCTGGCACCTCGACTCATAATCTTTACTAGTTAGAACCTTAATGAAAAATTGGACAATAGGCTCTTCATAGATCAACGAAAGATATTTTTACTCTGAGGAAACTGGAACTCTCAGAAACTTTAAAAATACTTTACTATTCAGAAAGAATGAATGATGAAGAACTACTGCATACCAGTCCCACCTGATTTTTTTTCCTTCACTACATTCCACTGGTAAACTTGCACTGACTGGAGCTCATGTTTTATAAAACGAACAACTGCATGAATGAACAAATATCACTTTCATAAAGGAAGATGACTTACTACTTTTGTCCAATTTTAAATGCAGTCTGAAGCATATTCTATGCAATTGCTTCCATCCAGGTAATAAGGGACCTAAATAATAAGAACTGAAGATTATATTAGAATATATATTTGGCTCATATTTCTGTCACTTCCCCTCTCCTCTTGCTTTCCCCAAAGTGAAATCCCACTCAATTACAGATTGAATATGTGTCAGATTCCATTGATTTTCTTCTCTTTGTCTATACCCATCAGCCATTGTAAGCCCCATTTTAAAATAATAAATATGACCTACCATTTCTAGAATGCCAATTTCATTTCTTCTTCCTAACCTCTGAACCTGAAGGATTGTTTGTGCTTGTTTGTTTGCTGTGTCAGAGCTAAAGAACACGTTAGTTTCTCTTTGCCAACTTGCCTGCTGCACAAAAGTTCTTTTCTTTATAGAGAGGTCTTCTATTTCTTAATTGGCCTACCACTGCTGGAGTTGCTATAAATAAACCTCTCACTCCAAGTGTATATGCTGGAAAACTATGAGAGTAAAGAATGAGTGCAACTGATGGCTTTATTTAATAGACTTGTAGGCTCTAAGTAAATAAACACAGCTGCATAAATAAGAATGGTGAAAATCCAACAGAAGTCTGAAGACATATTGGACTGGCTGCTGGTGAGAGTTTTTGTATTTTTAAAGTCACTGCTGTGTTGTTAAAATTTCTTGGTAAAATAACAATGAATCTTCCTTTTCACTTGATGGCTTACTGTATGTTAATACTCTACAGTGAATAACAATAATGAATGCAAAACCATTATTTGCCAAATCATTTTAATGCAAGTTTTCTGCCATACTTCAATTGAACCCTACTGCGCATTGTTGTATTCATTCTACATCTTTATGTTCATAATGTTCAATTATCACATAAGCAGCACTCGTTCTTGTATTTTTATTGGATAGGATAGTTATGGAACATGGGTCCTTATTACACAAATAAAGTCTCAGTAGTATTCTAACTGCCAAAAAAAGAAATATTATAGTTATTAAACTACAGCATTTTTTCTATTCCTGTGAATAATTTCCTTGAAATCTTCTTACAAAGAACTTACTTCATTCAGCTGGGCCTTAAAGATGATTATACTTACTATGTAAAGGAAAAAAAACAATTGAACTAAATAAGTGCAGTGAAAAAGTCACTGGTATATAAGTGAGATTGATGTCACATGGGGTATTACCAGTAATTTTGAAATTAATTTAAAAACACCTATTTTTCAAGATCTATAATTGGATAACTAAGTTTAGTATTTGAGAGGCTATATTTGAAAAATGTGATTTAAATATAAAACGTCTATATGGATCTATGTTTTACTTCATTAGACTCCAACAAGCAAAAGAAAGTGGGGCACTTTGCAAAGTATACCATGGCTAGGGACAGAAGTTGCACATAAACTGGTTTGAGGGATCAAAACTGGTTTAAACCTGTAACAGAACATAAATTCATTGCACATAAACCAGTTTCAAAATGGCCAAAACTGGATTAGGATATACCTGGTGGAATGTAGTATCAGATTTAACTGATTTGGGTCAAACTAGTTTATGCAACTTCTGTCCCAGACCCCTTCCTGGTTTAAGTTAAACCAGAGTCCTCCAGCATCCCAGCATCCTCTCTGGGCTAAGCTGTGCCCTCTGCTCCAGAGAACAGGGTTGGCCCCACCCTTCTGCTCTCTAGCCAGAGCAGGAGAGGGCACGTGGTGAGACACCAGCCAGAATGGACCCATTAAGGCAAAGTGGGTAGGGAGGGGGTTAATTCTTCTCTCCTCCTCCCCACCCCCACCATGGCAGCTGGGATCTGCCTGTCTGTGGGTGAACGACTGAGGCAGAGGGGGCTCTCCCCTCCTTTTCCTCCCCTGCCACAGAGGTCTGGCCATGCTCCCTCTTCCTCCACCCTCCGAGCCCTGCAGGCCAAGGTGGGGGTTTAAATCCCTCCTCAATCTTACTTGGACCTGCTGGGGCCTGGCCATGCTGTCCCTACCTTATTTCCCCCTGCCCCCCACCAGCTCAGCTTCTCTGTGTAAGGAAAGGGAGGGCTGGCTCTATCACACCCAGGCTTCTGGCCTGAGCCGCTGTAGACATGTGCCTGCATTTCGGGAATGAAAAGGGAATGTCTATCCACTTGCAAACCAGTTCAGTTTCTCCAGGTTAGACTAACCTACAAAGCTTGAATCAATTCAGGCTCAGGCTTTTTGAATGTCTGTCCCTAGCCCATGTAAGTAACAAAGATAAAATTAGAAATGTGTTTGAAAATGCATACACAGCCTAAAGACTGCTTGTAACTTCAATATACTTTTTGTTTTCTTTTCTGACAGAAAGCTGATTGAGGAAAAAATATAGCTGATATCTGCAAACAGGGGTTACACAAGGAAGAATTCCTTAAGCAGAATTCCTTCTGCATTTACATGTTACCTTCTTCAAAACCACTGCTTTAAACTGGCAGAATTAATGCAATAGTTTTATAGAACCTCACAAAATCTCTCTGTAAATTCCTGTAGAAACCTGCTCGCTTGCAAGCTCAACTTGTCTCTAAATTATTTTAGTACTGACATTTTATATCTTGTGGTGGGCATAAGGTACCTTCTTCTTCTTACAGCAAAATGTGGAAAAATAATCTTTGCATTAACCAACACTTCTTTTTTTTTCTTTTTTCCTGCTTTAAATGTACTATGGCAAGTGACTTCAAATTTCAGGCTGTGGTATTTTGTACTTGTTTCTGGATGTGACTGGACAAGAGTTTACATCATTATTGTAAATCAAGTTAATAATTTATCTGAAAGTTAACAAACACCAAACTTGAGCATTCTGAATACATTCTGAATAAATATATGCAAAGTGTCTAAGTGGACATTTACAAATAAGGTCGTTGATTTAAATTAAGTGGCAAATCGATTAAAAAAATAATTTGAATGATTCCAGGGCCAAAACTTTGGTCCAGACATACCTTCAATAGCCTTACCTAGACATGGTTTTAAAGGTGAAATGTTAGAAAGTATTAGCTAACAAGGTCTGACTAGCACATTTTAAAACTGGTGTATACAAGCCAGCATGTACTTTAACATGTGCTAAACCAATTGAGTTAAAGCCACCTTCCTGCCATGTTCTAATGTTGATCAATTTAGCATGTGTTTGAAGCATACATTGCATTATCCACACAAGACTTTTAAAATGTGTTACCATGTAGTAGTTAATGCAAGTTAACACATTTTAAAATCCTTGTCTAGACAAATCTTCTGACTCTTTTACATTTGCTCTATCTATAAATCAAATGATATATACTTTTTCTTAACTACCAGTCTTACATTAGCCTGGCATCTGAAAGTCACCTATGTTCAGTTTGGTTCATCACTTAATGAACAATTTTGTTCATGGCATGAAAACTGGAACGGAATCAAGGTCCTTTTTATAGAGTGGTGTGGCTTTGTAGTACAGGCAATAGTACAGGAGTGTAACAACTTATATTGGTATAATTAGCATCCATGACTGAATACCTTCACACGGAAGATCTGTTGAGCAAGAAGATACCACTTTTATGTAGTCAGAGCAGTTGGATTCTCTTGCCTTTTAAATCATATCATTTACACCTGGGCAGAGTGCATTTAAAATGGTCCAAATGTAGAATTGTAGAGAGTCACAACTGTTTTGCCCAGGTGTGAACAACTACATAAATTGTAAGAAGGCTATGGAAATTGCAGCCTGTTGCAATTAAAACCACATGCAAGAGGATAAGAAGGATTTTGATAAGTAAAGATACAAATTTCTTGAGGAAATGTAAATGTATTGAACAACACTTAAAGTGAAAAATAATTTATCTACTCATGAAAAATAAATTTTCCCACAAAAATGTTCTGAGCCTATGGTACATTAGTAACTGTGTTATTCTTAGTATTCAATATATATTCATTCATTATACATTAATAGTCCTGTGAATTTATGCTTATTGTGTGCAGTATTGTATTAAAATATGTACTATGTACAGTCTATTCATTCCAACAAGACTTGACATAATAATAATATATGTAGCATATTGTCCAATTATTTATGGCAAAATGTACTCGTATTTCTTTTTTGTGTGTGTGAAGGCAGTTAGCTCTCCCATTGAAAATTTACCCTTATTCGTGCAGGGTAGAAAATATATATTAAAAACCTCCAAGCAGACAAAGACATTGGTTCACACCAAGGACTAACTATCTGTGAGAGAGCTGGATCTTGGCAGTAAAATACCTTAAGCCTTGAGGGGATTTTTGTTGCTGCTGTTGATTTATATTGTTTGTTGTGTTGAAAGGAAAAAATTCAGGCCAGAAAATTGCATGAAATGGCTATAGGCCTATACAAATCAAAATAGATCAGATGTTAATTTCTAATACTTAGGATATTTAATGGCTGGTAGAGAAAAATGCAATAATCATTGCACAGCAGCAATAAAATAGCAAAAAGAAAATCAGTCTTCCTATAAAACATGTATTAAAAATATAATTCCTGCTAAAGGAGCATTATTTACATGACATTTTAAAATGTAATAAACACTCCTTGCTCTATTCTTTTAAAAGATATACTTTTACTTACCTATTAATTACTCAATTAGATGCTGAACCAGGCAGGAGAACATGCAACTACTAGGGAATTTTGCTTTATGGAGGTGTGCAAATAGTTGCTTTTCAACTCTTTCTTTGTCTGGAATTGATTGCTTGGTATTGAGAAAATTCATAACCATTTCAGATATGAGGGTAAAATGCTGATTGAAAGAAGCATTTACAGAAGTATGGTGGGGCTAATATTAAATGACTGTGAAATATGTTTCTATTTTGGTCAGCAGTGATTGGAGTGTATTGAGGAAATGCTGAAGTGGGAGCAGTCAGGTCTGTTCTATAGAACAATACACTTAAAATCCTATAGGAACAAAAACAAAGGATATATGGGTCAGTGATAAAGCATATGGTTACCCATATGCTTGAGATACCCTCCTGACCCTGGATGAAATCCAGTAATTTGAGGAGAGGCCTGCTGAATAGCTCAAAACAACAAAGCATTTTAAAGTGTCTGGTTACTGCTTTCAGAATACTAACACATGGAGGGGTGCACGTGTATGTGTGCACATGCATTTGGAAGTGTATGGGTACTTGGCAGTAGTGTAAATCAGTATGGATACTTACAAAACGGTTTACTCTTCAGATAAGCCTGGCATCAAATGTTCCACTCTTACGCTTAGATCTTCTGCCAGCTGCAACCAGGACAAGACCCCAATTACTGTTAAATTGCACTTTATGGATTGAAGATTAAATTTATTTTTAATTATCTTCACACATACTGTGAAATGGGACTATGACAGAACCAAGTAAAATATGGAACAAACAACATTTGTACTTCACAAAAACCATAGAATAATTGTTTTATTTTCCCCCACAAGTTTAAATGCACCTTGTGGCCTTATTTCTTTTCTGGCTCAAGCTTCTGGATGGAAATCTTTGAGCAGCACAAGCTGTGAAAGACTGAAAGTGGTGGGGCTTAGGCAGGTCACCTTGTCCAACTCCAAAAGAAGCAGAATGAAAATCAGCTGTTTGACAGGGGATGGCTGGAAAGTGCATCCTGCTTCCTCTGTCAAACCCACAGTGGATCACTCAGCCTACTGTGGGAGTAGTCTTCCTTCAGAGCTGTTTGTGAAGACAGTAATTAATCTGGACCTGACCAAACAGCATTTATGTCTCAATGTACAAAAGCCCTTAATTCCTCATTGCTTAGGACTGCTTTCTGGTAGGAGGGAGCCTTTTTTTTTTTATTGATCTTGTATTCAGAGGAACTCCGCTTTCCGTTACTGCCGAGTCTCGAAAGGAACTTTCCTTGCTCCCCTTCAATGGCACGTTTTGTTTCTTTTTGTTTTAAGTCAAGGTTTATATTGGGTTTCATGACCCTTTGATTCATCTCCCTGGCTCAGCTCTGAAATGAAGCTAAGAGTCAAAGACAGCCTGGAGCCTTGAATCACAGCCTCTTTTAAAATTGGCATCTGAGAAAGATAAGGTCCACTTCCCCTTGTGTTGGAGAATCCTTTCCTTACTGAGGTTCATTCCAAAATTATTCTTCTCATCCTAGAAAAGTTAAGATTCACTACAGTGAAACTCCAGCATGTGTTTGAGTGCTTTGTGGAATAAAGAATATGCTTAAACACATGTTTTAAAATGAATCTTGTGTTGACATATTTTGCTGGATGGGAACCTATGATTTGAAATGTTACATGTACCTTGTTTAAAAGCATGTTCTATTTGCTGTTTAGAGAAAATTTCTTGTAAAATATAAAACTGATATAAACAATTTAAATTACAGTGCTGCAGATACAGAGCGGGAGCTGTGTTACTTTTGAAGTTATTTTAAAGATGTTCATAGCTGAGAGGTAATTTTGATCAAAACGGGGAATGGCAATTAGAAGTACTCCCCTGTCCACTCCTTTCATGTGGGTTTGAACTGTGCTTCTTAGTAGTAAGGCTGTGGCCCTGGGATGTTTAGGAAATCAGGTAGTCACAAGGCATGTGTTTCTATATTCTTATGGGTCCTAACTGTAGCTGAAAAAGTGTCTTTTAAGAACCATTATGAGAGTTTAGATTTCCTTTGAAGGTG
>NW_005843202.1:156489-186741 GCF_000455745.1 Alligator sinensis
AGGGAAACAAAAACCTGGTTATAGAGTATTATATGTACCTTCTAATCCTGAAAGAGACATTTTATGTATGGAGGGGTTTTTGATGAGGTTTTTTTTTTTTTGGTGAAAGTATATGCATGTGTATGCATGCAGGGAAAAAGTGAGGGATAGAGAGAGCATATATGTGTATACATGCATGTGTACACATGTACTCTTATTCCAAATGTATAAAATAATATTGATAATTTTAGAGTTTGTAAAGGCTGTTGCTGTCCATATCAGAGTCTTTTGTTCTACATACTGACACTAAGTGATTCCTTCAGGGCCCCTCTAGGGCTAGGGACAGACATTAGACAGAAACCAATTTATGTGATCAGAAACTGGTTTAAACATGTAACAGAGCAGATGTTCAGTGCACATAAACCAGTTTGAAAATGGTTGAAACCAGTTTGAGATAAACCTGGTTGAATGTAGTATCAAACGCAACTGATTTGGGTCGAACTGGTTTATTCAATGTCTGTCCCAGACCCCCTTCCTGGTTTAAGTTAAACCAGAGGCCCCCAGCATCCCAAATGCTTTGCAGCTCTGGGTTGGGCTGTCTGTTGGAGCAGAGCAGGATTGGCTCTGTCTCTCTCCTTCCTAGCCAGAGCACTATCAATGCTCTGGCTGGCTCAGAGACTGCTGCCAGACTTCCCCTTCCCCCTCTTCTCCTCCCTGTTAGCTGCTCAAGCAGGGATCCCCCCTCCTGCCCTCTCCCATGGCAGGGACCCCAGCACAGGGATGCAGCATCTGGCCATGCACCCCCATGTTAGCTAATGCTGAGAGGTGTCTGTGTGGGTTTCCATTTTCCCTGAAATAAAGGCAGAAACAGCTAGTGGCTTGCAAATGCACCCTGCAGATTAATGAGAGATTTTTCTTTTGTAGGGCTTGATGGGCTGATAAACTTTGTTCTGACAAACAACTTGCTGGATGCAATCCATCAGTCTTCAAGAGGGGACAGAGAATAGTGTTAGAAATTATTTGGTTTGCAGACAGTCTGAAGAAGCAGGGAGACGGAGATTGAAAAGCTCAGTATCAACTGATGCAGGGTCTGGCAACACTCCCACCCCTTGAGCTGCCAGTGGGGAAAAGCATGGGACTGCAGGCAGGATTGGGGGTTTCCACCCCTCCCTAATCAGAATGTCCTGCTGGGGCCTGGCTATGCCCCCCACCCCCCCCCAGCTCAGCACTATGAAAGGGAAGGGAGGGCTGCTTCACCACCCTCTGGCTTCTAATGTGAGCCGCTGCAGACATGTGCCTTCATTTCTGGAATGAAAAGGAAATATCTGTCCACCTCCAAATTGGTTCAAGCTTTGCAGGTTAAACTAACCTGCAAAGACTGAATCAATTAAGACTCAGGCATTTTGAATGTCTGTCCCTATCCTAGATGTTCAGGTAAAGATTTGATAGCAGCTGGTGTGTAACCCACAGAATTGCGCCTCCTGCTGGTACCTTATGTGCGTGGCTGGAAGCATGATTGTGGGATGCAGAATCAAAACCTATCACACCTTATTGCTGGTACGGGGGAGCCTGGGATTGTCATCCTGGCTCCCCCTGCACTGGCAAGTAACAAATTCTCGCAGCTGTGAGTCCTGTAGCTGATGAGACTTGTAGCCATGCCAGCTCCTTGCAGCTGCTGGGACCATAAGACACTGCCAAGTCTGAGTCACCTCAGTTGCACATGGTGCACCCCTGTGGCTGGGAGTCCTGTCAGTTGATGAGGCCCCCAGCCACAGGGGCAGACCCTGCTACACATGCAAGTTAAAACTGAATAGTAACTAGCTATAAAATTATTGCACATTTTCCAGCAATACCTTTATAGCTGGTTGGATCTTTTTATGGTGTGATCATTAATTTGCAACTGTAGCCAGTCCAAATTAATTTGCAATTAACCAGGTAATTGAATGATACATGTAACATGTACAGGGGCCCCAGTTTCATTTTCTGAGGGCTCTTTCAGATCTTCCTTATATATCAGGGGTGGGCAAAATACAGCCCACGGGCCAAATCTGGCCTGCAGAGGGGCTTTGTCTAGCCTGCGGCAAGTCCCTTGGTCCCACCTGGCCCAGGAATTATCCCACAGTGGTGTGTCCTGCTGTCCCCTGGGCACACAACAGGGCTAGGGCAGCTGCACATTGAACTGCCTTTCTAGGCAGCTGCTGGTCTCAGCCCCATGGTACTGGTGGGGACCCGCATGCAGCTTAGTCGCTTACTCACACTTACTGACACTGAACAGCTGCAGCAACAGCAGTGCCACCAGGGCAGAAGTGTGCTTTTTGGGGGAAAAGCAGCCCCTCCCCCTAAATGCTGCCTAGTGCTGCCTGCAGCAGCTGCGCAGAGCCCACACTGAGCTATCCTGCACTGTCACGGCTGCCTCTGGTCTGCTTCATGGGGCAGAGCAGAGAAGCCACAGGGAAGCCTAGCACAGGCTCCATGGGGCTGCTGCAGGAAGCGCTGGGTAACGCTGCGGGGGAGGGGCTGCTTTTCCCTCACACCAAACACACTTCTGACCCACCAGTGCTGCTGATGCTGCAGCTGCTGTGCATGAGCAGGTGAGTCTGCAGCATGTGTGGGGTGGGTTGGGAGCTGCATGCAGGTCCCTGCCATTACCAGAGTTCTGGGGCCAGCAACTGCCTCGAAATGCAGTCCAGCGCAGAGCCGCCCCAGCCCCACAGTGTGCCCAGGGGGCAGCAGGAAGCACCACTGTGGGATGATGCTTGGGCCAGGTGAGACTGCCGCAGATGGGCAGTGCAGAGCAGGCGTGGGGGCCGGTTCATGGCTATGCACATGTCTGGCTGATCTGCTCCTGCTGGGGTCAGTTCAGAGCAGGCATGGGGTGCGCTGGGGCTGTGTGCTTGACAGTGGTGAGGAGATGCCACAGGACACACAGTGGAAAACACATTGTCCAAGTTTGTTGATGACACCAAGATGTGGGGAGAGGTAGGCACACTCGAAGGGAGAGGCTGCAATTGGACTTAGACAGACTACAGAGGTGGGCGGATGGTAATAGGATGGGGGTCAATATAGATAAATGCAAGGTGCTGCACCTGGGGAGAAGGAATCCACAGCATACATACAAGCTGGGGAGCTCCCCCTTTGTGAGCACAGAGGCGGAAAGGGATCTTGGAGTCATTATTGACTCCAAGATGAACATAAGCTGCCAATGCCAGACCGCAGCCAACAAAGCTAACCACACCTCGTTGTGCATCCAAAGATGCATCTCAAGCTGGTCCAGAGAAATGATACTCCCCCTCTACGCGACATTGGTTCAGCCTCAACTAGAGTACTGCATCCAGTTCTGGGCACTGCACTTTAAGAAGGATGTGGCCTGCCTTGAGAGGGTTCAGAGGAGGGCCACCCGCTTGGTTGGAGGGCAAAAGGGCAGGACCTATGAGAGTCTGAGGGACCTGAACCTGTTTAGCCTCAGCAAGCAGAGGCTGAGGGGGGGATTTGGTGGCTGCCTACAAACTCATTAGGGAAGATCAGCAGCAAATAGGAAGGGCCCTATTCTCCCCAGCAGCACCTGGGGTGATGAGGAACAATGGCCAGAAGCTGCTAGAGAATAGGTTCAGGTTAGAGATTAGGAGGCACTGTTTCACTGTCAGGGTAGCTAGGATCTGGAACCAACTTCCTAGGGAAGTGGTCCTCGCTCCTACCTTGGGTAAATTCAAAAAGAGGTTGGATGAACATCTGTCTGGGATCATGTGATCCCAGCGTGTGCTCTAACCAGTGGGGGGTTAGACTAAATGATCTATTCAGGTCCCTTCTGACCCCTAACTACTATGAAACACACTCTCTTCCACAAACAATCACACCCCTCAGAAACACTGCACCTTCCCACACCCCTCCCCACAAGCACCCCCACACACACCAACCCACAGGTCTCTGGGGAGAGCCCTGCTCACTACTACCTGCACACACTTCACCACACACATGCATCCCCCACATGCACTGACACACATCCCCACAAACACCCCCCCCACAAGCCTCCCATACCCCCCACACACTTCTGTTCCTCCCCTCTGCAATATACAAAAACAAGACTTCATTTCAAGCTATTATGCAATCACCTCTATGTACATGATGCAAATGCACCCATATCAGGACAAAAAATAGTTTTAAAATAAGATTAAAATACGTTATTGTGGATGCTAGTTTTTTTAGTATATAATTTGGATTTTTTCTGGTTCCAAGATGGCAAACCCCTTTCCCAAAAGGAGTACTTCTGGGGCAAGGGCAGGGACTTCTGGCGACAAAGGTCAGGGTTTAGGAGGTGGGACTTCTGGTACCAAGATCATGACAAAGGGGCGGGGCACCCATCAAGGGGCAGGGCTACCTGTGCGGCCCTCGACAGCTCACCGAAACTCATGAAGCGGCCCTCAAGCTGAACTAATTGCCTGCCCCTGTTACATATTAATTGAAGCTGCAGGTTGTTCTCTGTTGGTAGGCTGGTAGCCCTGATAAAATCATATATAACATGGTGCTTAGAAAATTAAGAGCACAGTGCTTTTAGTCTTATCTAGCACTTGTCATGGACTCGATGCTTTTTTCTACCCTTCCAATAAATTAGGCCTTTTTGGATTTTGCAGTTATTTGCAAAAATAAGATGAAAAAAGTGGATGAGACACAATGTTACAGTAGTGTTTTTCAATATTGCACTTGCTCCTAATTTTCAGTTACTAATCAAGGTAAAATTTTCAGAAGTGTAGTGGTTTCACTTGCACACTGGAAAATTTTACCCTGGATCTTAGTTTGAGTCTAAAAATGTAAGGTGATGGGCATAGTTCATCGGTCAACCATTCAGACTCTTTTAACATCATCTGTCTATTATGGAGAAACTTGTTTCATGGCTTTCTTGGAATTATAATCAAACCTAGATTTCATCAGTGAAATGGCAATAGGGGATGCAGTTCTGTTTACATGTACCCAGCCTCCTCTGAATTTTCATTCCTGTGAGTAAAACAAGCAGAATGATTCTAGTTTCCTGTTTATACAGATATAGCTTTGATGCAAATACAACAGGCTAACAAGCAGAAACAGAGTTCCTGTTTTAGCTATTTCTCATACAGATATGTAAAACTCTAATGACATGCGATGACAATAATGAAGAATAATAGGCCACAAAACAGAAACTTTTCATCAGCCCCAAACATTTGAAGACATACTTTCTGCTCAGTTAGCACTTTACTACATCCGGGACAAAAGCCGAGGGATCAGAATAAAAGTTTGGGAGGTAGGAAACACCCAATTCATAAATTCATTGATTTTAAGGCTAGAAGGAATCATTTATCTAGTCTGACTTCTTATGCAGCATAAGCTACAAAATTTCACCTAATAATTCCTGCATTGAACCCAATAATTTCTGTCTGAACTAGAGGACATTTTAGGGTGTTCACTAGTGATTTGAAGATTCCAAATAATGAGGAATCTATTGTACAATTTGAAAAATTATTGCAATGATTAATTATCATTGATATTAAAAAAATTGAACCTTATTTTCAGTTTGAAGGAATATAGCTTCAGCTCTGACCTATGAAACTTATTATACTTTTGTCTGCTTGATCAAAGAGCTCTCTACTATCAGATGACTTTTCCTTATGTAGATAATTATAGATTCTGATCAAGTTACTTCTTAATCTTACTTCCCATATTGCTGATACTTTATTTGGCAGCCTGTATTTCTGTTCCATGGGAAGAATGCCACCCTTCCTTGTAAAATAGCCATTTTCTTTTAACATCATCTTATGAAATGCCACACCTGTACCATGATCACTTGCACACTGCAGGACCCAGTCTCAAGTATTGACCCAGTCTCAACTGCTTTTTTGGTAGCTCATTTCATAGCAGCAAGTTTTGTGATCAGAGGAAACTTTAATAAAGTAACTCCAATTTTATCTTTAAATGGTTCTATATTTTTAACTCCAAATAGCTGAATTCAGTGTCTTAAACCATCCTATGACATGCACTTTATAACAAGATAAGTGCTTTGGGTATTTTTACATGTGCTTCGGGAGTTGGGAGGGGTGGGGGGGGGCAGCCGCTCTAATTAAAGTGCCCCAGCAGCTCGTGCATCAGCATCCTTGCACTTAAAAATGGTAGTGGGGGCACTTGAACTAACGTTTGTCAAATGAGCTTTAGTTCAAGCGCCCCTGCTGCCATTTTTAAGTGCGGGGATGCTGATGCATACGATGCAAGAGGCTGCTGGAGCACAGTCATTACCATGCTCCAGCAGACTCAATTATTCAAGTTTGTTCCAATGTGCTGTAATTACAGTGCGTTGGAGCAGTCTCCAAGCTCAAGTACAGGCACCATTTAATTCCAAGTAAACTTGTGATGTGCTTTACAAGGGAGACCAGCAAGGGCAGTCTCACACCAGTTTCTTCCTTGGCTGTTTCAGATTTCTCTTGGAACAGCAGTTCAGACAATGTATTCCACACTCATTTTCTATTGGGTTACTTTCTAAAACAATTAGCAATAGTGTGTGTGTTACACACACACACACACACACACACACACACACACACCTGTCCAGGATAACCCTGAAAAACCTCAATCCTTTTCCCTAGCAACTATCTCTGTAACAAATCACAGAACAATACAAGGTGCTTGGGATACTGTTTCCTTTCTGCACTCTGAGCCAAATTAATATTATTCCCTGAAGGTTTGTTGCTCTCTAATTTTAATATATTTTATATGTGAATTCATTGCATGGAATATCTTTATGAATAGTTTGCGTGTCACACCTCCTCATTTATTTATTTTTCTCTGTTTTATCTTTTGTGAGGAAATGTGTGTCTGCGTTATATAAATACAGTACATCTAATTCCAAGCTAATGACAGTGGCTATGTTACCAGTAACAAACACGTTTGTTGCACTGAATAATTGCTTCCCTAACCTTGTATATTTGAAATATGGAAAATCAATTGAGTTTCATTTCACTCTGATTTCATCCCACTTATATTGTTTTTTTCTATTCCATTCCACTATTTAATATGATATAAGAAACTATACATAGGTTTGTATTTATGCATGTGTTTAATTAATTAAAACATTTAGGAAATTAGGAATAGTCTTCTGTTCAAAGGCTGTGATACCTGTTAGAATGGAAAAGATTTAAATGTTGAATATGTGAGCTGAATGAGATCCATTTGGACCTAATTCTTCATAAATGTATAGAAACATGAATTCATTAAACTTCATAAACATGCATGGGAATACTGAGTTCAGGAGTGGGCCAAATTGCTCCCAAGTTAATTATGAACTTACTAGAATTGGAATGAAAGCAACTTATCAAACATAACTGCACTATCCTAAGTACAGAGCCACAACACTTTTTTGAATGAAGAACACCATGTAATCAAGGCAATTTGTATTTCTCTCTAACCCATGCCTCTAATATGAGATGAATTGGTCAGATTTAAAACCCACACTTAAAGAACAGTCACAGAACTTTGCATTTCCAAGGTGCAGTTTAGACTGTTTATTGCATGTTCAATTAGGCTAGGGAAAGATTTGGATCTGTTGTGGCCATTCTGGCTAGAGAAAGACATTCAAAAAACCTGAGCCTGAATTGATTCAATCTTTGGAGGCTAGTCTAACCTGGCTAGGCTCATTCAGTTTGTAACTGCACAGACATCCCAGACATGCAGGCACATGTCTGCACTAGCTCAGGCAAGAAACTGGGGGGTGCTAGAGCAGCCCTTCCTTCCCTTCCTTAGTGTTGAGCAGAGCAGGGTGTGGCCAGGCCCCCACAGGATGGTCTGATTAGGGAGAGGTTTTCCCTCCCTTCCTGAGCAGCCCAGCAGGGAATTGATAACACAGTGTTTATCACCCCCTCAGTGTTTATCAGCCCATTAAGAAAACAACAGAGGGACATTACCAGCTACCTGGTGATTCTACCTTTGTCCTGTCTGCCATAGCCCGGACTGTAGCCAGCATGTGGTCTGCTAGCTAAAGGTGTGTGCCTGTAAGGCAGAGAGGCAGTGGAATCCCTGCTTAGTGGGGAGGGGGAGAGAAGAACCCAGGCAGACGCCTGCAGTCTCTGCCAGTGCTGCAGCCAGGGAGCAGAGAGCCCCTCCCAGCCCAGAGAACATGCTGAGATGCTGGGGGAGTCTGATTTAACTTAAACCAGCAAGGGGTCTGGGACAGATGTTAGATAAACTGGTTTGACCCAAATCAGTTAAGTTTGATATTACATTCAGCTAGATTTATCTCAAACCCGTTTCAGCCATTTTCAAACTGGTTTATGTGCACTGGCCATCTGTTGTTTCATAGTTTCATAGTTTCATAGTTTCAAACCTTGTGTTACAGGTTTAAACCAGTTTCTGATCACGTAAATTGGTTTATGTCTAATGTCTGTCCCTAGCCCTGGAGAGTAGAGTTCACAATGAATAATTAGTTTGAAGTGATATGTTCATCAAAATAATCTATGTTGCCAATGTAATATTCATTATACCTAGAGACTCTTTGCCAACTTGTCAGACTTTTGTGCTTGACATGCTATTCTCTTCCAAGAGTTAAGAAAACTAATATTTGAGCCACTCAAAAGCCAATGTTAAAGTATGCGTGCTTGATTTTTTTTTCATATAAGTATGGACCTTTAAATAGGATGGTGCATCTGTCATGCGTAGAGAATGTATACAGTATCTGTTGCACATGCAAGAGGTTGGAGTCCCTGGGGATAAGCCACACATCTGGGCATTGTGCATCCATGGGGATAAGATTTTTGAGCTGCACGGAGAGCAAAATAGAATTTAAATAGGAGGGTATTTCAGACATTAATGGAAAAATGGCTGCCCATGCTGTATGTCTGCTACAAAGTGGGAAACAACACAGCAGTGGGAAACACTGATAGCAGCATTGTTAAATGCATCCATCATTTACGATTATGTAAAGAAGTAATGCTGTCCAGTAAATTATCATTTCTCGGGGCTCTAGCCTATCAAAAAGGCTACTTATAGATAGCTGCACAGTATGTGTGCTGAATGAGAAAAGACAATTAGTCCAAGGAATTTTGGATAAAGTTGTGTGATTACTAAGTGATTTTTGTTACCTTGATAAGTATAAGGGTAAGGGGAACAAAAAGGCATTTAGAAACCTGGCAAACATCTACTAGAATTATATTAAAGCTTTGTTTTTAGCTTTCTCTTCTGGAAGTAGTAAATGTATTTTTTTCCAATTGGAAGCCATAGCTGTTCATGAAAAAGAAAGGCCTCTCCTTGCTTACCTGACTTAATATTCTCACCTCCTTAGATGTAGAATGTACATTTATTTTCAGTAGTGTGTCTTGCAAATAATCTGCCTTGGAACCACTGTTTGAAATCAGGCTAGATATCAGGAGGCACTACTGCACAGTCCGGGTGGCTAGGATCTGGAACCAACTTCCAAGGGAAGTAGTGCTTGCTCCTACCCTGGGGGCCTTCAAAAGGAGGCTAGATAGACACCTCACCGGGGTCATTTGACCACAGCATTCTTTCCTGCCATGGCAAGGGGTCAGACTTGATGATCTGCTCAGGTCTCTTCCGACCCTACCAACTATGAAACAGGTGCCATTATTATGATAGCACCTAACACATTCACTGAGCACCAGCTGGCTGCTTTTAAATGTCACGGAAATATCACTTGCCTATACTAGTAAGACAGTACAGTATGTCAACAATGGACTGAATCAAGACCTTACCTATGACCGGCATTGGCAGCCTATGGCCTGTGGGCTGGATCTGGCCCAGGAAGGAAAGAGGGGTTTGCCTCAAGCACAAGCAGCTTGAGATCTTGAGGGGTGGTAAGCAGGATGGTGAGCACCTTTTAAAAAATAGGCATGAAGTTGGGAACTGGGTGCCTGTGGAAATGGCAGTGGGGAACAGGGAGCTCTCCACTCCCCAGCTGCTACTTCTATGTGTGAGAGGAGCAGGGAAGGAGGGGAGGAAGGGAAAGGTTTTGTGGTCTCTGGCTTCCAGCACCCAGGGAGCTTTAAAGAACATGGCAAGCTACCTCAGCATGCTTTTTAAAGATTCTTGGGTGCCAGGAGCCAGAGACTGGGCCTAAGCACCTGAGTTAGTTTAAAAACATAGCTACAACCACATTTTTTAAGCGTCCCTGTGCTCCACACTGAAGCAGTGCCAGCAGCTGGGGAGGGGGGGAACTCCCCAGCTGCTGCTTCCATGGGTGCCCTAAGTACTTAAATGAGTGCTCAGCTTGGGCTTCCAGATGCATAGAAGCTTTTTAAAGGCCCAGGGTGAAGTGAGCCCAAGAGCAGGGAGACGTTTCTTGATGTTGGGCTCATGAACACTTTGTCCTAGACCCTGGGGCTGCTCCAGGCCAGATCCAACATTCAGCTTAGCATCTGGATCTGTCTTGGGTCATATGTATCATTAAGACGTAATATGGGACAAAATATGTTATACGTTATATTTGGAACATTTTTGCGGCTCACTTCCTGTATTATCGCACCATAAATTGGCTTTAACATGTGGCAGGGTTACTGTTTATGTTGTGAGTAGCACCTTAATCACACCATAAATGTGATGTTATCAAACTTTTTTGAAAATCCCATTATTGCCTGTGCATGGAGAATACTCTATGGCTTAATACATACTCTTCTTTTAGGTAGCATCCATCAAGTTTGGTGGATGAACAATGAAAACATTGTTCTCCTATGGAATTTTACCCCACAATCTGTTTGGTATGGACTGTGGGGGGTTTTGCCTATAGCAGGTGGCACAGCCACTTTCCTTGGATCTCTTCTTCATTTTAACAATGCTTGCAGTAGTTGGACACTGATAGCTCTTATCTCCCTCCTTTACCTGTGATAGGTGTGGCTGCTCTACACTTTTTATGGTAATATTCCTTGTAGTTGAGTGGCAGGGTTGAGTCTGTTGTTTTAGGAACAGGTTAGACAAGGACTTGTAGGAGATGTTTTGGATAGGGATGTTCCTGCCTCTAGCATGGGATTGGACTACAAGACCCCCTGAGGTCTCCTCTTGCAACCTGCTTTGCTATGAATATAATGCTTGCAGCAGACATTATGATTGGGTGTTGCCTGCACAGTACAAGTATGTGCTTGGAAGCTTAATAAACACCATTGCTCAGGAGTCCATATTCCCCCTTATTTATCCTGAGTTGATCAGTGTATCCTCCACAGGCCTCCAGTCTCTTATCCCCTGTACCCATCCTTGCATTCCTATTCTTTCTTTGAAGTATTAACCGCTTCTAAAGCAAAATCCTTTCAAAGACAACTGCTTTATATCCTGTCTCTTGAAACTGTTGAATTTGAATCAGCCAAGAATGTAGGCTTGCCAAACTGGGCCTGTGCCAAGAGTTATTTGGCACATGTTCAGGACACAACTGTTACAGAGGCAGCATCAACAGAGAGAGTAGCTGACATAGTAAATTTGCAGCCCTTCTTTTATTTACCCAGTTAGTGTGTGTGTTGAGTTCATGCATGATCTGCTTTTCTCCAGTGTATGCCCCACTGCACACTGGAATTTCTTTTGCAGAACTTGTGGCATTTTTTTTGACCTTGCATGAAGACCAACATGGCTGCAACCAACATGCCCCAAAATATAGGTATACACATTTTTTCTCTTTGAGCTATAATTGGGAATATCATTGTAATCACCAAATGGGGCAGAAGTTTGGGAAACTCAGAAAAGTTCAAGCATGAGCTGGCATGTGGTATGCTCATTTTCACTAAATGGCAAAGTAATGTCTGCCCCATGTTCTTCCTGTGCTCTGAAGCTCAGATTCTCTCAATATGGGTTCCTTTCTAGATGGGCCATACCAGGAAGCAAGTGGCCCTTGTCTCCCCTGTGTGTTACAATGTGTTGCCATATAGTGGACATGCACTTCCACTGAACTGAAGTCATAACCATCCAACTCTGATTCTTTGCCTACTCCCCATCTTGTAGTCATGCAAAGGTCACTAGTCTTTGTGTCTCCTTACAGTCTGCATGAAACTACTTAAAGAGAATGAGAGACTATCCAGACTTGGGAGTTAGCATCATGTGCATGGCACTTGGTTGAATCAGTCTCCGGTGACTCAGCCTCTGCCTCTCCCAGAATGACCAGTTGCTGGGAGAAATCAAGGTGAATGGCTTATTGGCTTAAATTGGATCCAGGAAAGGGCAGACTCAAAGATGATAGATGGTCTGAGACATTTGCCAATATGTTAAAACTATCAGGATTCAAGGGCATGAGAATGCAGATCATCACCATTGAGGCCTTACTCAATACCTAATCACTGCTGAATATACAGATTGCCACAATAGCAAGAAATGCTTGCTTCTATCTTTCCCTTATCATCCTCACCTTTGCTCAGATGAGGACTGACCCATGGGGATCCTCATTTCCACTGCTTTGGTATTGAATGTTGCAACTCATTGTTTCCGAGGCAACTGCCACAAAAGGGTTAATAAGATGTAATATTGTCTCTTCACAAATTCTCCTGGCTTCCCATTCATTCGAAGCATAGTTTAAAGCCCTGGATCTAACTTACAGCCACTTAATAAACCGGAGACAGCTGCATCACAGGTTGTCTCACCTTCCAGTAGCTCTCAAGACAACTGTATACTTCAGATATAATGTAACTGGACAGGCTCAGGTTTAGGTCCCATGAATGGATCGCTGTCAGCGGTAAACCTGAACTTAGCTGTGTAGCCTCTGCCAGAAAAAAGTTGTGCTTTAGTGGGAAAGTATTTGAGTTTCCTTTTCTATAGAGCATTCCTGAAAACAGATGTTCATATATTAAAAGGTAATGAAGATAAAGAAATGAATACATGACCACACACAACTCAAACTACTCTAATCCAGAAGAAAAGAGTGAGAAAAACACTATTTTCTTTTCATGGAAATTTGTGATCTCTAGTTTTGTGCAGAGCTTCATATGGCTGTGACTTGCTTCATATAAAAACTACAGCTAGACAGATGAACACACCAGTTGTGACAGGTTTGGCTTCCTACCAGAACTGTCTATTCAGCTATAAAATGATGTATTTCACATACTCTACTAATAACAGGGAAATCCAAGTTAACTCTGCTGGTTATACTCGGCATTACCATAGACTACGGGTCTGAGTGAGTGCCAGATGTACCACACTGTCCTGTATGTTAACAAAATAAAACAAAAACCACACTGTAGTTAACACTGAAATTGCAAAACAAGAAAATGGTTACTAATTGATTGTCTCAATTGCTTAAAACGGGGCTTTTCAGTCATGGTACATTAGGCAATTGTGACTCTACTATGCTTAGGGTGACCATATTTCCATGGTCACAAACAGGATTTTCCTACTTGCCCCTTTACCTCTCCAGCATGCTCATTTGTCTCCAAGTACTCCAATAACTGAGCTTACCAGAGAGCAGGAGCAGTAGTCTCAGGTGAGTGGGTGGGGAGAAAGCACTGGAGAACAGGGAACAGTCCCATTTTTATTGGGACAGTGGCTGTCCGAGGACAAAAGCATTGATTTGAAGGCACCAACTGGATGCCTGGATAGGTGTTTAAAACAAGATTGTTGTGTGAAAATGGGATCTATGGTCCCCCTAACTATACTAGGCAAGATTAATTAAACCTACACAAATAAGTTGTTACCAGCAGGAGTGTAACCTGGGGGCTGGGACACCACCCTGGGCCCTGATTCACAGCAGGACCAGAATGGAAACCACTAAGGGATCCCATGCTGCCACTGCCATGACAGTAGCCCACGTTCAAAGAACTTATAGTGAGGTAGGAGCCCCTTCGTAAGGAGATAAATGCTCATTTCCCCACCCTCCCAACCCATGCTGCCCAGGGCATCAAAATTTTAAGCTGAGCCTCTGACTATCAGATGAAGAGAGAGCAGATTTAAACTCTAAAATAGTATCCTTAAAAGAGGAAAAGAATGCCTTCTTTTGCAGTTTTCCTTTTTTACATATCAGTAACTGTTCCCTTAGGCTTAAAGTGACCCCTGCCTTGAAGACTAGCTTAGATTCTCATTTCTACTAAAAGTTGCCTTCAGACACGAGCTTAAGTGTCGTCTTTGGCACAGAGAACAAGCGGCCCAAATACTTGTTAAAATTTTATCCATACTCTTTTACACATCCCAAGTATTTCAAGTAGTTTCATAGATTTCATAGACATCAGGGCTGGAAGGGACCTCGGAAGATCATCGAGTCCAGCCCCCCGCCCAAAGGGCAGGAAGTCAGCTGGGGTCATAGGATCCCAGCAAGATAAGCATCCAGTTTCATCTTGAAGGTGTTCAATGAAGGCGCTTGAACCACCTCCGGTGGCAGGCTGTTCCAGACCTTGGGGGCTCAGACAGTAAAGAAATTCTTCCTTATGTCCAGCCTGAAACGATCTTGAAGTAGTTTGTGACCATTCGACCTCGTCATCCCTTGGGGCGCTCTGGTGAACAAACGTTCCCCCAGATGCTGGTGGTCACCCCTGATAAACTTGTAGGTGGCCATCAGATCACCCCTAAGCCTGCGCTTTTTCAGGCTAAAGAGCCCCACGGCTCTCAGCCTGTCATCATAGGGTCTGTTTCCCTGACCTCTGATCATGCGCGTGGCTCTTCTCTGGACTCTCTCAAGCTTCTCCACATCCTTTTTGAATTGTGGAGCCCAAAACTGGACACAGTACTCCAGCTGCGGCCTCACTAAGGCCGAGTACAGGGGGAGAATGACGTCCCGGGATTTGCTTGAGAGACGTCCCGGGATTTGCTTGAGACGTCCCGGGATTTGCTTGAGATCATCGAGTCTGACCCCCTGCATAGGCAGGAGATTCTCGTCCGCCCACTTGCTGAGCCTGTCCAGGTCAGCCTGGATAACCTGCCTGTCTTCTGGTGTGGATGCTTTGCCCCAAAGTTTGGTGTCATCGGCGAACTTGGCCAGTTCTGATCGCTTCTGACTCCAGTGTCCACATCATTAATGAAGATGTTGAACAGTATGGGTCCAAGGACAGAGCCTTGGGGGACCCCACTGGTCACAGGACACCACGATGAGTGACTTCCATCGATTACTACCCTCTGGGTCCGACCCCGGAGCCAATTTTCCAGCCAGTGGATCGTGGAGGACCCAAGGCGACAATTGGCCAGTTTCTCCAAGAGGCGATCATGGGACACCAGATCGAAGGCTTTTTTGAAGTCAAGATATATGACATCAATCTCTTCTCCCTTGTCCAGGTGATAGGTCACCTGGTCGTAGAAGGAAATGAGATTGGTCAAGCAAGACCTACCCGCAACAAACCCGTGCTGGCTATCCCTTAAGATGTTGGCGTCGGCCAGTCCATTAAGGATGGCCTCTTTAATAAACTTTTCTAAGATCTTCCCCGGGATAGAAGTCAGGCTGATGGGCCTATAGTTAGCCGGATCCACTTTCCTCCCTTTCTTGAAGATAGGCACCACATTGGCCTTCTTCCAGTCTTCGGGCACTACACCAGAGCGCCAAGAGTTTTCAAAGATCCGTGCTAGAGGCTGGGCTATGATGCTCGCCAGCTCCTTGAGTACCCTGGGTTGAAGGTTGTCAGGGCCAGCTGACTTGAAGGTATCCAGCTTCTCAAGATGTTCCTTCAGAAAGTCAGCATTAATGGAGGGCAGGGGATCACCCTCACCCGGACTTCCCGGCCCTGTAGCGGGCATGGGCGTCCCATGGGACTGATGAAAGACTGACGCAAAGTACCTATTTAATAGGTTGGCTTTTTCCTGGGCGTCAGTTGTCAGTTGTCAGTTGCCCCATCTGGGTCAGCAGGGGTCCAATGTTGCCCCTGCTTTTCCTCCGGCTCCCCACATATCTGAAAAAGGACTTCTTATTGTCCTTGATGCTCAAAGCTAGCTGGAGTTCAGTTGCAGCCTTGGCTTTCCTGGTCTGCTCCCTACAGGACTGGACCAGTGCAGAATAATCCTCCTTGGAGGTGACTCCCATCCTCCATCCTTTGTAGGCCTTTCTTTTTAGCCTCAGGAGGTCTGCTAGGTCCCTGGAGAGCCAGGGGGGCTGCTATGCCCTCTTGCTGCCTTTCCTCCGAGATGGAATAGACTTAGTTTGTGCATTGAGGATCGCTCCCTTGAGGAGCAACCACTCCTCTTGAACTCCCCTCTCCCTGTGGTCACGGTCCCTTAGCACCTCACTGACAAGCCTCCTGAGCTTGTCAAAGTCGGCTTTCCTGAAGTCAAAGACTTGCGCGTTGCTGACCGACTTGCCAGCTTTTCGGCAGATAGTGAAGGTGATCAGCTCGTGGCCACTGTCACCCAGCTTCCCATCGATCACTAGGTCGCCGACTAGGTCATCCCCAGTAGCCAGTGGTCGAGCAGCGCTTTGCCTCTCGTTGGCCCATAGACTTCTTGAGTCAGGTAGAGGTCATCCACGCACGAGAGGAAGCTCTGCGACCGCTCAGATTTTGCTGAGCGAGTTAAAGTCTAAGGCATTCTAGTTGCAATTGTATAAAAATGCATTTTACTAATTTTGGCGGTACAAAAAGTTATGGATACAATTTTTTCCTATATACATGATTAAGTAAGATTAAAGTTAGTACTGACTAAGATGACAAGCAGCGTTGTTGGTTTTAACATGGGTCAAATGAAAGAACTTGGCCTTGTTTGTTGACCATTCTTAGAATATGTCAAAACATCTTATTGTACATGTCCACCAGATGCTCAAATAACAACTCTTAGGTTTTTTTCCTGTCTTTATCTAAACGGAAGGCCTTGGAACTAGTGGCATTCAGTCAATAAGATGTATTTTCTTTGGTCAAGGTAATTCTAACAAATCAGAGCCCAGAAGTGTGTAGAACACAAATGGTGCTGTGGCTTGAATGTCACTGAAAGACATTACCAAGCTCCTGTTGCCAAACTCACTAGGATGGGATAAGCAGAGCTGGAATGAAATGGTAATTAGAGCAGGCACTCATGGTTTCTAATGCATAAAGGACAGTTACAAGGTCTGTAACTCTCACATGTCCCTTGTATACATATGCCTGTATACAAAGAACTGCATGAAAAAGTACACAGAATGGTGGTATTTTACAGTCTCTCAAGAGACTGTATTCACTTACTACATTAGCATTTTTTTTCTGTTGAAAGACATGATCCATGTAAGATTCTGATGCAGAATGCCTTGAGTATTTGTTGAGACCATTTAATTTAACGCATTTTAACCCTGGGTGAGAGTTGAATGCCTTGAATGATTTACCTTTGGTTTCTCGTATCCTTTGATTCAACACCTCCCAGGAAATTATTATTCAAGGTGGAGGTGAAGGGGATTAATACAGTTTTGTGGGGGTGGATATCAAAGAGGGGGATAAATTATTTAATTTAAGGAATAATACCGGTACAAGATCAAATGGATATAAATTAGTTATAAATAAATGTATGCTGAAAATTGGTATAAGGTGTCTAACCATGAGAGGAATAAGTTCTTGGCATTCAAGCAGCTTATTGGGGGCAAAGAACCTAGGGTCTTTGGAGACAAAGCTTGATTAGTTATTGGAAGGGAACTGTAGGAGATAGTAGGTTTGATTCTAAAATTGGAAACTAAAGTGTGTGCCTTAAGGAGGTGTTTTGTAGCTTGTGGGGAGCTGGAGGTGGAATAGATGTTCTTATGAACCATTCTTGATTTAAGGTCTATTGTATGCTTGCCTGCAATTACAGGGACAGAAGTCTATGACAGGTAGTCCCTTCCAGTTCTGTGCTCCTTTGAACCTTTCAGTAATGCAGCTTAGTCAGTGCATACGAATTTCCCTAAAATGTCATTTACTGAGGATTTCTCTAGTCATCAATTGCTTTACATGTTTACATATTCTGATCCATGGCCTACATTTTCAAAGGTCAGTCTCTTTTTTGCTCATAGATATTATGCCTACATGCTGAAAAATGTGAGGTGCATGCTCAAATGTTTGCATTTGCAAACTTCCCTAAAGGAGCAAGTATTTTGAATTTTTACCAACCCAACCCACACTGTGCATGTGTGTTTGTATGTGCGTGCATGCTCATGTGTTCAGGAGCCTGATTTTTACCAACCTTGTGCATGAGTTTGCATCTGTAGTGAAGTGCAAGTACGCATGGTTTTACAGGAACACTCAGAACAAAAGTCCTGATGAAAATTTACCATCTCTGTAATTTCACATAAGATATAAATTACACCTTTTTGCAAGTGATAAATGGCACATGTATTTTCAATTAATGAAATCCCTCCAAGCCCTATATTATTAGAAGGAAATCTATCTTATTTTCTGAGTTCTATTATTTGAATATTTTATTAAATGCTGATATATGCTTTTCACTAACAATGGTACGTATTATGTGTGAGTATTGTCGCTATCTCTGTTCATCTAAACATTATAATAAAAGTGAGTGTGTGTGTACATGTATGTGTGGGAGCTCTGAGAAACTGTGTTGAACCCTGCCTTTCACTGGTGATTCCATTGTAGTTAGGCTTATTTAGGCTATGATATTCCCTTGATAATGCCACATGTCACTGCCTTGATTAATATTATTACTCTAAAGAAATATAATAAAAATTTCCAGCAGAGCAAGAAAATGATTGTTACAATAAAGACCATTGAAATGAACATGCTTATTAACATGCTTCCCCAACTGCACAGAGGCTGGCAAATAGAAAAGGGTATTCTTTTTTCCCCCAAGTTGCTCTGCATAGTCTGTCATGTTGCAGAGTTGTCACGACTGCTGTCTCTCCTGGTTATGATTTGAAATCTCAGATGATGATTAATACTATTGGCTCAGACAATTCTAAAAGGCCTTTGCTCTAGCTGCATACATTTTCACTAATTTAAATGACATGTCATGGAGTTGGGTGGATTATGATGGACACGGAAGGAAAGGGAAATAGTATGTCAGGACAAAAATTTTGCATATATTCTTCATTCATTGGGTCAGTGATCAGAAAAGTTCAAATACAGAACATGTTATAGTAGTATCTTGTATTGATAAAACACCTTTCATCCAGAAGCATCCCCAAGGAATTTTGTATTAGGGCAAGGACCTCCAAAACTTCTGGCTAATCCTTTTATAAGATACTGAATTCTCCACCTGAGAAGGAAGCATACATAAGATACTGAATTTCACTTGGCTTTAGGCTGGAACGGCTACACCTGCTGAAGAGAGAATGTGAAAGTGGTCTTTCAGCTGTAGCACTGAAAGACTTGGCTGTGAAGGGAACAAGCTAGGGAAGGATGCAGTCTGGCAATGTGAGAGTTGCATGTGCTGGGAAGTGAAAGAGAAGTTCATTTATGCCCAAGCATGAAATGGTTCTACCTTGTAGGAAGTGAATGAGAAAGCCAGGCAAATGGTATATGGTTTCTTTCACCCCTTGTAACTTCTGAGGTCTTCCCTTACCACCCAGCCCTTCCATTCCCCATTGCACTTTCTATCTTTATACCTTTGCACTCTGTGTTCCTTTCCAGTTTTCTTGATGTACTGTGACACTTCACCTGTGCCCCTTCACACATTCTTTTCTCTTCTCCCAGTGCCTGTCAAGGACCCCTGGCAAGCTAAATCTCTATCTTAAGTGAAAACTAAACCCAATGGCTTGTGCTGAAGTCCAGTGAAGTACTCGGACATTGTCTTCTTCCTTGGACCTCCAAGGGTAGTAAGATTTTTTATATGTTTTTTTCAGACCTTTATAAGTACCTTTTATCATGAAAAACTTTTGCTGTTTTTTCTACTCTCCTCCCTCTTCTTTTTCCCTAAAAAGTGTCCAGAACACATGCCATTATGTGCGGTGATGTATTAAGATTTATTGGGGCCCTGCAGTCCAGCAGGGGGAGGGGCCTCTTCCCCTCCTGGTGCTGCTGCTGCCAAGGGTGGGGCAGGCGTCTGTACCCTGTGGGCAGAGATGGCACTAGGGGAGATCTAGGTGGGCTATAGACACCCCAAAATGTGCCTTAGCCTCCCCCCAATAGCTACTCCTCCCAGTGCTGCTGCTGCCCACCCACCCTACACAGCTGAGCCCACAAAGGTGTGATGCTCCCGGCATGGGTGGCACCAGCCTCTTCCCACTGGGGGGGGGCTGGGCCGGGGCTGGGGTCAGAGTAGGTGGGAGTGGGGCAGACTCAGCTGCATGGGGCAGGTGGGTGGCAGCAGCAGCACTGGGATGGGTGACTATGGGGGAGCTAAGGTGAATTTTGGGGTGGCTACAACCCGCCCAAGCCTCCAGCCCAGCCCAGCCTCCCACCAGGAAGAGACTGGTGCTGCCCCTGCCCTCAGTAGAGGCTGGATGGTGGGCTGGGGGTGGGGTGGCACATGCCTGCCTCTCCTCCCTGCTTCCTGCTCCATCCCCCATGGCCAGAGTGGAGCCAAGTGGGGTGAAGGGTGGGCTTGGGGCTCTCTGCCTTGCTGCCTTTGTCCCAGGGGCCATGGACCCCCTGCCTGCCTGGCAGTGGAAGGAACAGCTCACCATCTCCATGGCAACCACGCAAGCAGGGGGTGCATGGTTGGCACAGGGCCCCCAAGGCAAAGGCAGCACAACAGACAGCCCCATGCCTACAGCAAGCAGCCCTCATCCACCCCATGCACAAATATGGGAGGGGCATATGCCCCCCCCATGCCTCTCCTCAAGGGTGTGCATAATGGCGAGGAGCCGCTCCCCCCACAGCCCCTGGACGAGCTGTCCATTGCTCCATCCCTCTCCTGGCCCCGGGTCCCATGCACTGCTTTGGCCCTTACCCTGTCCCTGCCCCACTCCCTCCCTCACTGTGGGGGCCTCAATCTACACTCCCACACCCCTTCCCCCATGCACCTACCTGCAGGGAGCAGCTCTCCATATTGCCCAGCTGTATTCTGGGACATGTGCATGCATGTGGCCGCACACAGGCATGCAGCGACTGCACATAGGCACACAGCACCCCCTGTGTCTTGCTCCCAGCAGCCCCATGCAGGCTACAATGCTGCCCGCCTGCAAGGGGAAACCCGCCATTTCCCATGGGAACCCAGGCACCCTGGGTGGGGGGAGTGGGGCCTTGATTGGCAGAGGCCCCTGGGCCCCCATGCATTAATCCGCTTATGACCATGTGTTCCCCAAAGGTGCTGAAGATTCCACAGGTGCAAAGTGCATGGGGGAATGAAGGAAGAACAGACAAACACATGTGAAGATTTTACAAGCACCTCTACCTTAGTTTTCCCCAAGGGGTAGTGGGAAAGATTCTCCTGCTGCAGGAAAGTGCATCATTTGCATTTCTTCAGGGAGGAGAGAGGCAGGAAGTAATAGTGGCTCAAGGACTTGAAGGACTGTTACCAGCAGCAATGGTGAAGAAACTGCTAAAAAGAATGTTCTAACAAAACCATATGACATGTATACACACACGTGTGCACAAACATACACACAAATTTGTTTGTGGTTTGTTGGGGTTTTTATAGTGGACTTTCAAGATCATAATGTGTGTATCTAATAATGCATAAACAGGTCCTTTCCTATATTGTAGTCTAGTCATGAGTCACTGGCTATATATGAAACCTAGACTGAACACTTAAATTATTAGATTTTTTGGGTTTGTTGGCAGAACCAACAAACTGAAGAGAAATCATTTTAGAGCAGCAAGAAAAGAAAACTTTTCAGGCATTTTTTGTGAACTAAAGGAACCAAGTTTTTATTTCAGGTCAAGATGGACCCAAAATATTTCCTTTAAATCAACTTTGAAATTAAAATGTAAAAATGAAATCTCTCCGCATTTCTGAATTTTTTTGGTTATTTTTGCCTTTTTTTTTTTTTGCCAAGGTTCACTCAAATATTACAAAAGGTAACAGTCTACCAAAATCATGCTTTTTGGTGAATATACTATTTGCCAAAAAATGTCACCCGGCTGAACACACACATTCTTAATCCATGGCAAATTTATAAGGTGTGCCTAAAATGCAAAGATTCTACCACTACCTGTTCTGTCCTGTTGACTATGAGCATCATAGTAAATAGGAGCTTTGGACTGTAGCCAGCAGTTTGGTCAACTGGATGTTGGACCATGAACAGCCAGTGATTTTTTGGAAAAAGTCACCATAATGAGTTGAAAACTGAAATGATTACTTTTCATTTCCAAGGTTATTTTTTACACCGAAATACTTATTAAATGCAGTGTATGTAATTTGCATATGTGTGGCTGTGAAGAGAGAGGACATGCACTATTTGTATCTTGGAGCATACATGAAAAAAATTCAGAAAACTTGGTTAGCAATGGTGACTCAAGTGCTAACTACAAAAATAAGTTCATAAGAATTCTGCTCTGACCTCACAGTCTATTCAGATGGATTGCACAAGAATTTTAAATTAAGTGCTAAAACTACTTGAGAACACTGGTTCTCACCAAGAACAAATGAATATAATAAATTGGAAAATTGAGACCGTAGTAACTGAGTCAATAACGTTGACTGTGTGTGTGTGTGCATGATAGAGACATTAACCGATAATATTATGAGTCAGATTTGTTTCTGATTGAGTCTAAACTTTTGTGCGCATACTATGGTACATCGAGTTTGTACAAAAGCTCACATGTACTTTTGAAAATGAGGCCATTATACAGGCCATACTGTACCATATATTACATGTACATGATCACAAGGTGTTGGTATTTGTTATGTAAATGTCTTGGAAAATAGTGTCACGCTATTTGGATGTGGACGTTGTCAGAGTTTGCTATTTGTGAACAATACCCGTATGTATTGTACATTTACCCTTTTGTCATGGAGGATGTTTGCACAGTTTTTAGTATTGTTTTTGTTTTGGCAAAGACAGAATGCTCAGACCAGGAAGTGACTGCACCCTGATGTGTGTCATTTCCCTTTCACGCAACTCCTGTTTACTGCCAGCCGTTTTGTTACAGACACATTACAGCCTTTGATATGGCTGGACCATAGCTGACTCATATCTAGTAAACTCTGTGGCTGTCTGTTTTTCACAAATGATAAGGTCAATCTCAAAAAGAACTTAATGGGATCTTTCACAATCTTCCATTCATGGTACTGTTCCCACTGAGTCAATAAAAGGGAAAAAATTGCGGCGTGGGGAAAATTTTCTGGTAGACTGAAGGTAGCCAGTTCTGTGCTTCTTTAGTATGATGCATAGCAGATCCTGTCTGGCAGACGCACTGTTTGCTTCCACGTTTTCTGTGTGCTTTTTCATCAGTTTGAAATGTTTTCCTCTAAAAGCTTTCAATATATTTTGTCATTTGATAACCGAGAATTTGTTTTAATGCAAGGGGACCCTCACATATGCCTAGTAGCCTCCCAGATCATTTTATAGAGCTCCTCTGTGTTTGAAAGTCAATTGAACTGTCTGAAAGATTGGACAGTTAAGTGAGAGAAGGATAGTCCAATCCAAATGACTGTAACTCACTTAAAAATTAAGTAAAATGTTTTAAGGGAAGTGATCTGATAAATCCTGGCTTAAACTAATTGGATTTTCAATAGACAAATTACAGCATTTTTCTCATTACCTAACTTTCTGTGAGGCTATCATGTTGAAATGGAGAGTATACTCTTGTAACACACTGCCTTTTTAAGCCACGTTGAAGTTATTTACTATTTTTGAGCTTTAACCGTCAGTGAGTATTTGAAACTCTCAAATGAAAATTACTATAGAATTGCAAAGTCGTTACATTTTTTATTGGAGGGATTTTTTTTCAAATTGTTCACACAGACTTTCCACTCCTTTACCCTTATTGCGCTGGTGAAGCTTATTACCTCTCATTTCTCCCTGAAACAGTGGTTCTCAACCTTTTTAGAATAAAGGCATCCCTCAGAAAATGACAGCTCTTAGCTTTCACTCTTACTACAAAAAATAATAGAACAATTCTTTTGTTGCAAAGATCTCAGACCACAGCAGGCCAGAACATTTTTGATGCTATGGATTCCAATTTGAAATTTCTAGTTTTACATGTGTTGGTATTTGTGCACCTAGCAGTGCTAATATTACACAACACTCTTAAAAGGATCTCATAGCACCCTGGTTGAGAGTCACTGCTCTTAAAGAAGCCACTCCACCACTTAAAAAAAATCAGGCATAGAAGAAAGCCTCATATGCAGGGGAGATTTCCAATTAGAGGAACAAATCAAAGCGAATAATTCATGTCCTTTCAAAACTAGCTTCTATACTTGGACTATGTAGTAATTATAGCTAAATTGAAACAAAAGAAATATAGAAGTTTTCATTGTACAATAAATAGTTCCTGTTGTTGTTGTCTATAATAAGAAGGAGCATTAAGCGATCTGTTTAGGATTCCCTAAATTCGTTTCTTGTCATGTTGGTAGCACTTTCTTTTCAATTCATTATGAGACATTTTTTCTAGTAAGAATTTGCATGTGTTTGGTTTGTTCCCAACCCAGGTTTAAGAAACTGCCATTCACAATTACCAATGCTATGCGTGCAGTTGAGAGAGAAGTTCCTCCTCAAAAACGTATTCATTAAGGTACAAGACCATGTGGGCCCGAGGGGTCGCAGAAATGCTGAACAGCTTGTTCATTAATGCTGAAATATTTATATGAGCTTCAATAATAACAGCATATTTTAGCATCTATGTGGTATGAAATTGAATGTTGATGCAATTAGATAATATTGACAGTCACAATTGTAATTATGTAAATAACACCGAGACATTCTTTCCTCTAACTTCCTGCATGTAAAGAAAGAGAGAGAAAATTGTGTGTGCCGGTAAAGACTTACTGAACTACTTAATTTCTTTAAAGAGAATATCCCGAAGCAAAGATATATCCTCTGGATTATTTGTTCATCTAATTTAGGAGGGTTCTCTAGGTTATATAACTGAGGCATGTGGGGGCAAATTATTTTTAAGGGGAGATTGTATATCTGTAATAGATATGTAAGTCTGCCCACTCCATGTCCAGAACCCTAACTCTGAACCGTTTCAGTCAATGCATTGTATTTTCATTTTTATTATGCTGATGCTTTTTTGTTACCTTTTTGAATAGATAATTTAAAATTGCTCTCTGTAGGGATGTTCTCTGTGTCTCTCTGCCTATCAATCTTTCTATCTGAACGCAGAAGTATTTGATTAGTGTATTTAAAGTAATAAAGATGTCAACAGTAGTGTCATGTTGATTGATGCTAATTATAAGTCTTTAATGGCTCCTCCGGTTTGGGCCACTCTCCTTGCAGATTGTGATTTTATGGTTAAAATAATGCCCTGCTGTCCACAGACTCGGTCATAAATTTTGGTCTATCTTTCTTTAATGACTCTGCATGCAGTGGTATAATCCCAATAACATACATTATCTTTTGCTAAAAGAAGGCAGTGACTTTCATAGAGGTGATGAATGGATTTATAAGGACTAGCTAAAAGACTGTCTGGGATCACACCAGAGGTTATCTCAGTTGTGCTTCTTATGCATTGCAATAAGCAGAAACATTAGGCAGGCAGTCATAGATAACTGATGATTTTCATTCAGTCCCTCTTTTGCACAGCCATGCCATAAATAAGAACTGATGAAAATTGTGGGAATCTCTGCTATCGTAAACGGTTAAGAATTTGGCCAATTTCAGGGGACCCTTCAGTATGTGGTTGTCAGACTTATGAAACCAGAAGCAAGTTAAATTTTATGGGGAATCATTTTTAAAGAAGAGAAATAATATTGTTATTTTAAAGTATGTGTTGATGGATGTATGTTCTCCACATGGGGTTTTATTGCTAGTTCAGCCTGCTAATGCTTGCTGGTGTTCATCTGTGTTTACTTTGCTAACATATCTTGCTCTTGATTGAAAATGCACAGATAAGACTTGGCTCTTACTGTTTCTGAAGAGTATTTAATCTTTCATAGATGTCCAAAAATGGAATTTCATGGACATTTAAAGCAGACACACATGTACGTACATGTATTAAACTGTGCGTACTTATAGGAATGCTTAAAATTATGTCAAAAACACTTCTCTGTTAAGACTATATTGTTGTTTTTGTTATTGCTGTTTATCAAATTTGTAAGCAACCCCTGGGGTCAGATGGAAGGATCAGGACTCCGGTGAGCTATATACATACCCATTGTAAGGGTGGTCTCGGCCCCAAAGAATTAGCAGCAGCTTCATTCCTTTTAGCAGAGGAGTTCATGTGTGAAATGAATTCTTCACTGATACCAGTCAGTTATTCCTGTTAAGATACAAGTATGCAAAATAATTTTATTGGCCCCAGGCATGTTGTTGACCTGAATAACTCTGTACCTTTATTTAGCTGTATTTATGTACATGTAGCCTTACCTCTGACTTTACTGTCAAAGGAAGTTGCCCTGTTCCTTTCAGTGTGAGCCGGGTAGGACTTATGGAGACTTCTGAATGGAACTGATGTCTTTAATGTTGGGAACATTTTGCACTGCTGTAAACATCCAAGTCTTGTATCACATCCTGCTAGTAGATGAGCATTGTCCAGTGACTACTGCTGTCCCTGATTAGGTGATGTCTGGGAAAATCTGATTAATAACCTGATTAATGTTTAATTACCTAAAACAAAAATGGCATGCCAACATTTCATAGTACAAAAATAAATAAAAAAACAAAACAGGTTTTATAGTTAAAATAAAGAAACAAACCAACCAGCTAGCCACTGGCTAACCTAATTGTACCTGAATTGTTCTGTTCAGACAAAGGAGCAGCACTCATAAGCTGTGCTGTGAAGTAGGTAGTTAGGCAGCATCTGGTTCCATGATGAGCCCCTGAGGCAGTTGTGTTAGGAGATTGGGGGTTACCACTTGAGGTTCCCTCTGCTTTGTCATGATTAGATGCTGTTCATGGGGTACTTGGACTGCTTGGTCCTCTTGAAGGTGGTGATATGCCTTTTTTTTTTTTTTAATTCAGTGGATTCTCCCCTTTCTATTTATTTTTTTTTTAATTCTGAAATATATCCATGGTGAAGTTTTCATGCAGTTTTAAACTTTGTCATACAAAAGTTTCTTTTGTTTCAGGTGTTTATGCTTGCTTATCTTGCCAGTATCCAATGTGTGGCGCATTTACTTTACTGAGGATTCTTTATGAATTAAGACTGACATATGTTGTTCACACAATCAATACATGTACATACTCCCACCCATATGGATAGAAGACCCTTAGAGTCATGTTGCTTATATTCTTTGCATGCACGCTTGCAGTAGCATAAGAAGGGGTACCTGAGAGGGGCATTTGCTGGGCATCAAGTTAGGAGGACACTAGAATCATCCCCCACCCCTGTGGCGATCATACTCTGGCACGTAGAGCAGCCCCATGGCTTACCTATACCATGTACCCAAACAAGGTTCCCCATTGCTGGTGCTGCTTTAAGAGCAGCAGCGAGAACAGGCAGAATATGCAGTAGCATCAGCTGCTGCTCACCCTGGGACTCTTTTTATAAGTTCCTGGCATGGGTAAGAGTGCTGTGCACCCCCACCTCCCCCTGCACTCAAAACTGTGCAGCCCTCTGTCTCAGAACCCATGCATGTCCTCCCTGCACTATTGGACTGTGCCCCCCACCCTGGGTTTGCCTAGGGCACCAACTGTGCTTGTTATGTCTCTGCATGCCTATATATGCATGTGCATCTACATCTGCCAACAGAAATGCATACAGCATGACCAGAGAAGATGACAGTGGTGTTGTTTGTGCTGTCACAATTTGATTATTTTTCTTTGTTGTTTTTGATAAATTAACGTAGGCTCACGTGTTCTACATGGAATTAAAAGAAAAAGCCCAAGGCTTCTGCTTAAAAATGCAGGTTAATCCTCAGAGACGTTCGGAAGCATTTCTGTGGCATGCTACTAATTAAGATAAGGTTATCATTTTAAGTTATACCAGGAATGCAATTAGAGCTTCTACTAAGAACTGTACCAATCAATTTTATACAAATTATACAGGCCCAGTAAGGTAGAATGCTGTTTTAATAGGACAAGAGATCTAACTGTGGTTTTATTAAGTATAATGTATATTCAAATTACAACTGAATGTAAAATCTACAACCTATCATGTAGCAGAAGCCCACATATCTGTTTGCAAAGCTTTTCCTTAGATAGGATTAATTAAAGCATCTTCTGTTTCTCTCTTCCTTGGTTAACAACAGTTACTGCATTTTATTTTGCAAAAGAGGTACCTTTTATTAGTTGAAATTGATGTATTATAAATTGAAAATGGGTCCTCAGGACAAACAGAGCGCAGTCTGTATAAAGATTTCATTTATATGTAGGTATGAGTTGATGTAAAATGACAGGTTTTGGGATGTATGCACTCGTGTATTTTTATTTTCTCTTGTGTAAGCAGGTTGAACCAAATTAAAGTCAGTAAAGTTGCATCTACTTGTATCAGGACTTTATTTGGTACAGCATGTGCAACAATTAAGATTATTTAATTATTTTTGAAATCTTGGGTGCCCCTCATAAAGAGGCTCATTTGTTGGGGAAGGACCTAATGTTTTTCTTGTAACAGCCCTCAGGTTTGTTGCTTTATTTTTTATTGAGAGTTACCAATTTTCCAGGAATTTAGCAATTATACAAAATACAAATAAATGAAACTGTGGAACACTTCAGACAGTCTAGTATATACAGGGCTGTGTACCTATCTCTACACTGTGCCCTTCTGGTTTTAGCTTACAGGCAAAGAACATTTGTCCTTTATTATGTTCTTGGAACAGTTTGCTTCTTTATAATCACTTTTGGTTGATCGTGTGTAGGTAGCTCCTCTACTTTAGAGCCGTATCGTTAATTTTATTTCCTGCATTGTACTAGGACTTTTAATGTGCCCTGTTCTAATTCTTAGGTACAAAACAATGTTCACCTGAAGTGAAGGTTGAATACATACTAAGAATTCAAGGGTAAAAGTATTACAAGGCTGTTGTGATTATTGGCTAAGCAAGAAAGGCCAAACAAGGTTTGGAAAAATGCACAACCAAGACACCCCAACCACCTTAACTCTTGGCTAATGTGTTCATGATTAGTAATACTGCTTGTAGTCCCAGTTTAAATGAAATTTACTTATAGAGATGCTTTCAGTATTTTCATTTTTCTTTTCCATGGGACAGACTTTAGATTCCTCTCCATCTTTTCAGTTCAATTTTCAGTTTATCTGTTAATAATTTTCAGTGGGACTTGTGGAGTATGTCACTAAGGCTAGGGACAGACATTATACACAAACTGGTTTAAGTGATCAGAACATAAACCAGTTTCAGCCATTTGGAAACTGAAGTTAAGATGAAGCTGGTTGAATGTAGTATCAGCCTTAACTGATTTGGATCCAACTGGCTTATGCAATGTCTGTCCCAGACCCCTTCCTGGTTTAAGTTAAACCAGAGTCCCCCAGCATCCCAGATGCTTTGCAGCCCTGGGCTGTGCTTGGCTGTGCTCTCTGCTTCAGAGAATTGGGCTGGCCCTGCCCCTCTGCTCCCTAGCTGGAGCTCCAGTGGGTACTGCAGGCACAGCACGGTCTGCCTGGCTTCCCCCTGCCCTCCCCACTCGCTACTCAAGCAGGCATCCCCCACTCCCTCTATCCCATTTTCCACAGCATGGACCCCAGCCACATGGACCCTAGGCATGTGGTATGCTAGCTAATGCCGAGAGGTGTCTGTGTGTGTCTATATTTCCAATTTCACTGGGACAGGACAAAGGCAGACAGGACAGTGTCCGCTTAGGGCTTTTTTGACCTAATCAACAGGTCAGCTGGTAATGTCCCTCTGTTCTTTCCTTGGGAAAATTTGTTTAAGAAGAGCTTGAACTAATAAGAGAGGTTTATGTGTTCTTGATGCACTGCTGAAGGCTGTGTTAACAGCTCCCTACTGGCTCCCTCACCTGTCAGGTTTGCAGACAGTATGAAGAAGCAGGGAGAGGGAGATTAAAAAGCTCAGTATCATCAACAAATGCATGCACTGCCCCCCACCTTTTTCTCAGAGACCTAGCCCGGGGCTGGGGCGTGGCAACACTCCTGCCCCTTGAGCAGTGAGTGGGTAAAAGCCTGGGACTATGCAGGCAGTGTTGGGGTTTGAACTCTTCCTTAATCAGAGTATCTTGCTGGGCACTGGCCACATCCCCTCCTCAGCTCAGCATTGTGGAAGGGAAGGGGGGCTGCTCTAGTGCCCCCCAGCTTCTAGTCTGAGCCACTGCAGGCATATGCCTGAATTTCCTCAGTCCAGAGGGAATGTCTGTGGCTAGGGACAGACATTCAAAAAGCTGGAGCCTGCATTGATTCAGTCTTTTCAGGTTGGTCTAGCCTGGCTAGGCTAAACCAGTTTGTAATCAAACTGACATCCCAGAAATTCAGGCACATGCCTGCAGTGGCTCAGGCTAGAAGCTGGGGGGGGGGCGGGGCCTGGCAG
>NW_005843202.1:186755-196190 GCF_000455745.1 Alligator sinensis
GTGCTGGGCTGAGGCAGGGGGTGGCCAGCCCCTGGCCGGATGTTCTGATTAGGGATGGATCCTCTCCACCCCTCCCTGCTTTGATAACCGAGCAGTTATCAGCTCTATTATCAGCATTTATCACCCCAAAGCTACCTGTTGATTAGTTCCAAAAAGCCCTAAGTGGACAGAGTCCTGTATCCCATAGGACGGACTGTAGCTAGCATATCACATGCTGGCTAATGCTGAGAGGTGTCTGTGTAAGGCAGAGGGGTGGGGGGAATCCCTGTTTAACAGGGAATGGTGAGAGATGCGGGGGAGCCTGGAGGAAGCCAGGCAGATGCCTGTAGTCTCTGCTGGAGTTGCAGCCAGACAGCAGAGGGGAGGGACCAGCTCTGCTGTGGAGCAGAGAGCCCGGCCCAGAGAGCATGCCGGGGTGCTGGGGGAGTCTGGTTTAACTTAAACCAGAAAGGGGTTTGGGACATACATTTCATAAACTGGTTTGACCTAAATCAGTTAAGTCTGATACTACATTCAACCAGGTTTATCTTAAACCAGTTTCAGCCATTTTCAGACTGGTTTACGTGCACAGAGCATCTGTTTTGTTACAGGTTTACACCAGTTTCTGATCACTTGAATTGGTTTGTGTGTAATGTCTGTCTCTAGCCAGGGTGGTTACTAACCAGTTCAACCTAGGAAGGTTAGACTAACCTGCAAAGATTGACTCAATTCAGGCTCAGGCTTTTTGAACGTCTGTCCCTAGCCTTATGGTATGTACATACCACTCCCCTGCTGAGCCCAGGATCACAGCAAAGGAAATAAGCCCTGCCTACTTATTCCTGCTTAGCACATAACCATGCTGGAAAATTAGGCCATATCTATACATGGGTTTCTTCTGGGCCTACAACAGCTGCTGACGAAATAGGCCTTGCCCACTTGCTGTGCAGTTGGCAGCTGTCCCAGGCTTTTGGCAGGGAGATGGTAAAGACACATACTCTTAGGCTTATTTGAAAATTCCACTCTGAGTGACCTGGTTCAAGGTCTCACAGGAAGTCTTTTGTGAAGTCAGACTTTCAAAGCATAGTTCCTGAGTTTTAGGGTATATATATATATATAATCAAAGCAGTAAGTTAAAAGGGGGTGGACACTTACCACAAAGCTCTAAAAGAAGCAGGGTTAAGTTGACCTGACTTAGTTTACACTTAATGCAAGGTAAGAGCAGGCAGATGGACAGTTACTTTGGAGCTGTTGACTCAGGGTAAGTGCCCATTCTCTTTTAACCCCTCCTTGTGTGTTTTTCTTCATATATATAAGATACAGGTAGTCCTTGGACTTATGACACAATCGGTTCCTGAAAACCGCGTCTTAAGTCGAAACACTGTAACTCAGAACCAATTTTCTCATAAGAAACAATGTTATAAATGGGGGATTGGTTCCTGAACCAAGGCCCAATACCCTATTTTCACCAAAAATATCTCAGAATTTTGTACTCGATCAATTATAGATGAGTAATATAGCTACATTAATATATTCATACTGTAAATAGCAATCGTATTGATTTGGAAGGACTTCTTTGAGGTGACTTTGCTGGACTTTTTGAAGGGCTCTTAGTTGGAGTCTTCTCAGGAGTCTTGGCTGCAGGTTTTTCTGGAGTCTTGTCTGCTCTCTTAAAGAAAGTGTCCAAGGAAGTTTGGACAGATGTTCTCCAGGGAGATGCGCGACGCAGTGAACTTGTTTGCTGGCATGGCATTGCATCGGATCAAGCGTTGTAAGTCGAAACTGGCATTGTAAAGTTGAAACAGGGTGTCAATTTATAAACATTGTAAGTGCAAAACGTTGTAACTCGAAACGTTGCAAGTCGAGGACTGCCTGTATATCAATGCCATCTTCATCATTTGGACTGAAAACCTGCAATCTTTGATTGAGTTCCATCAGAAATTCAACAATCATCAGCCCTCTATCCAAGTATCTCTTGAATATTCCAGCACCAACATCTCCTTTTTAGACATAATGATCAGTATCTAGAATGGTAAAATACAGACCATGTTATACAAGAAACCCACAGATCAACATACATAGCTTCACAGAAACCTGCAATCACCCTAAACACACCAAGAAAACTGTGACATACAGCCAAGCCCTCAGATACCACTGAATTTACACCAAGGAGAACACCTAGGATTGCCGCCTCAAAAATCTTAAAAAGGCTTTCACTCAACAAGGATACTCCTCTAGAGAGAGAGATGGCACATTTGAAAGAGCCACCCGGATACCACGTGAAGAATTGCTGCAGTACAGAAGGGAGTCCCATGAATTGCACACTGCTGGTTATGACATATCACCCCTCCCTCGAACCTATATGGAAAATTCTCAAAAAATTGCACCCCATACTAGAAAGAGACCCAATTCTTAAAGAGATCTTCCCAGAACTACCCATTCTAGCCTTCAAACAAGCACCAAACCTCACTAACATCATCACTAGAAGCAAACATCCTACGGCCCAAAACACACTGACTGGATCCAGACCATGCCATGACAAGAAATGCAAAACCTGCCAACATATCTCCACCACCCCCACAATTACTACACCCCACAACAGAACCATCAGCTTTCCTGGATCTCTGGAAATGTAATATATCTCATCCAATGCATCAAATGCCCTGATAGAAAATATGTAGGAGAGACCAAACAACAACTGTGCACCAGAATGAACGCACACTGGAAATCTATCAAAGACAAGAACACCCAATTACTGGTGGGGGCACAGTTCTCACAAGAAAACCAGTCTTTAATCTCTCCGTTCTAATCTTCAAAGGGAATTTACAAAACACTTTTCACAGACAAGCCTATGTGAACTTCACTTCATCAACCACCTAGATGCAAAAAATCATGGAATAAATATAGATATTGGATTTATGACACATTTATAACCTGCCTGACATCTGACTCCCCAGGTACCTCTCCATTATTTACCTGCTACCTCCATCCCCCTTACCTTCTCCCCACCCAGCCTGTCTCTCACCCATTGACTCCTCAATTTATATCTTCACTGACTGGCTTTCTTGCCTGTAGACCAAGCTCTGGCTTCTTTGCTATTCATTCCATCCAGGAAGAGCATACATACCAACTGCAGAGACTTCCTCAGCCTGACAAAGGGTTTTTAAATCCGAAAGCTTGCTAAGAACATTTTTTCCAACTATTTACTTGGTCTAATAAAAGTTATCAGTTTTACTCAAAGAACCGTCTGCCCATGTTTGTTCAGACATTTCAGTTATTTTTTTACAAGCCCATTTTTCACTTTTGAAAATAGTAAAATCATTAATTTTTCCTGGATAATTTACAGTATGTGGTTTATCTTTTAGGGCAGGATAATTCTGCCTGGACTCTCTCTTTTTTTCTTTTTTTTCCTTTTAAAATGTAGCTCTCATCTAGGGTGGGGGGGAAAGCCCAAACTTTTAATATTAAGTCAGGATCCTAGTTATTAGGTGATGGTACAGGATGCACTGCAGGATCTGTAATGACATAACTGCATATCTATGTGCAACTCCAGCTGAATTAATTCTTGGCTTATGATACCAAGATGGAAATATTGCATGTTTCTGTGGCCATAAGCCATTTTTTCCATCAGCAATAGAGGCTTGTGGCTGAGAATAGTTTACAATATTCCCACTGATCTCATGACAAATACCCTCTGCCTTCAGCACATTAGCACAAGAAACTGAAAAACGTTGTAGTGATCTTTTGAAATGAAAGGCTCTTTGCTTACTTAATTTAAAAGCACTGAAGCAAAAGATGTAGACATCCGTGTAATCCAGATGTGATGATATAAGTACAATGCAATATTTAGTTTATTGGAATTCTCCTTTAGACTCAGTAACTGAAGCTGGCAATCTGTAATTTGTTATTGTAACTAGAAAGAAAGGGTTTATTTGTTTAGCAGTGTTTGGCCGGCTGCATAGCCTACTGGTCTAGGATAGGTTCAAAACCTATTTAGCCACTGGCCTGCTAGGTGCCTTTGGACAAGTCTCATCACCTCTCTATGCCTTTTTCCCCACTACCTCCTTGTAAGGTGCTTATATGCCTTCCGTTAAATAGGTCTGTATGAGAGAGACATTTGTTGCTAATTTTACTTGCATCACGTCTACCTCCTATGTCAACCAGCATGCTCTGCAAGAAATTGAAGAGTCAAAAAATCTTCTTACCTAGTAATAAGCATGTGCCATTTTGTTTGGGTTATAGTAAAGGATCTGAGTGATTTATTTTCTAACATGCTTTTTTAAAGATTTCAGTTAGTTCAGTAAAACAGCTGCTACACTATGCAGAGCCATTGCTGTCCTACACATGTTTAAAAACTTTTAGACCCAAGCCATGAGATTCTAACCCATTAAAATCAAGGGACATTTTGTTACCGAATTGAATTTGGCAAAATTTCACCAAAGGTGGAAGTTGGCTTAATCAGGTTCTATTGAAATGTGCATATGTAAATGAAATATGCTTCTTCTTTATGTAGTTGGAGATGAGGAATTAATGAAGAAGATTGTCAGGGTAAATCTATTGCCAGAAATGTGATTCCTCCTCTGTATGGTTGTTTCTTTAGGTGTGCAACGAGAAGGTGGATTAAATCATAGTTTTAAGAATTTGATTATCAATAGTTATTAATGTTGTGTAAAACTCAGGGATAAATGTGGATCAAGAATTGCCTGAAATGAAGCACTTCAGTGTCCCAGAATTTATTCTATATATTATATTCCCTTTATGTAATTTTATGTCTGTGACATTGTGTTTAAAGAATGCTATCCAGGGAAAGAATTGATAAAAATTGTTCATCCTTTGATGTCCCTTTGTTGGGGGTGCCCAAATTAGTCCCATTTTGGATCAGTAGCCACCCTTGGATGAAGCCAGTCTGTCACATGCAGTGTTGGAAGTTTGAAAGCTTTCCCCCTTAGAATTGTTTCTACAGGTATTAAATCATTCTGCAAGGCATGTTCAGAGCTCAGCAAGAAAGAGTTTGCTATCTAAGGTCAAAGCCTTCATTACCACCACTGTAAGTTTACAGATGAAGGTTATTTTGTCAAATACACAAATGCACAGTTACAGAGAATTGTGCTTGTGGAAGGAATTTCTATTTACTGACATCTGAGAGTCTGGGGTGTTTTTAGTGATAGCTTGCATGCAGTGCTAGCTCTGGTACGAGCATAATTTATTGACAGTAAATGGATAACTCAGTTAAATATCTCAGTAGCTACTTATGGGTTGATAAATATCTTTACAGAAGTAGGGACTTCAAATTTTGGGTTGAAATATATAACAGCCTTATGATCTTGGGTTGAATTTAAACTGAATTTCCTCAGTGCACTGCAGAAATACTGGACATACAATACTTTTCCATTAGAAGTCACTGGGTCAAGATTTCACCTGCAATGTTCGTGTAATACCAGTGTTATTTCTGTAAAATGGGAAACCAATCTAACTCTGATGCTGAATCAGAGCACTGCATCTCGTTCAGATCTGGATGTCTGAGTGTAAGCTGTTCCTGAAAGGATTTTATTGTGTGCTATACCTATAAACAGCACACCTATATTTTATGTTATTATACAGTGTGTTATATACCACATAACTATGTCCCCTACTTGCTGAACCATGTGTCTCTCTCCCACCACTGCACGGTGCAGTCCCTGGCTCACCCTCAGCTCCTCTACCTGTGCCATGTTACACTGCCCATACAGCAATGGTAGGAGTGGCAGCCAGGCAGGAACCTGGGAGCTGCACCTTACCCCTTCATGAGCCGCCAGTCCTGTCCTAGGGGAAATGCTTTCTTCTCTGGGCCAAAAAGCAAGATACCTTGTTGGTTCCTAGGACTGTTTATGTATTTTACATCAAACAGTCATTGGTTTTAAAAAAAAAACCACGCACACAAAAAATTCTGGCAGTAGGAGCCAGGATCAGGACTCCTCTGTCCTAGGGGAATACAATATCCATTAAGTTACAGATGCATGGTCTTTCTGGTGTATCTCTTTCTGATCCCATGAGTCTTGTACTTTTGGTTGCCAAGTGACCTAGCTTCAACAGGACTGGTGAAGTCTCCTGCCCAGCCCAGCCCAGCCCAACCTGGAAGTTAGAGTAGTCTCCTGGAAAGTAGGAGCTATAATTCTTGGGAGGGCCTGGAACCAAGTTCTCTGTCTTCCTAGACAAATGCTCCTACCACTAACCTATTGGGCAAAAAAGTCAGCTCTACCACTGGCTGTGTTCAAGAGTGAGTAGGAGTGATCTGCTTTATACTGAACTTAATGCTGCTAATGTCTAGTTCAAGCAGGCATTTCCCATTTGAGCTGCATGGATCCTGACCTGACAGAACAGCCTCCCTTGCAATCTTGAATCCAGTATCTAGACTCTGATGATCCTCGCTTTCTCTGTTTTAAAAATTGCAAATTCTATGATTTAAAAAAACACCAAATCCACGATTAAAATGAAATGTCATGCATGTGTGCGTGTGTGTGTATCAATTGAACACAATTTTTTTATTGATATATTTACAATTTTAAAGTAATTTGGAAGCCTACCAGTGCCTCAATCATTATAATAAAATTCTAAATACCTATATATTTTGGTATTTGATTTGGGCTTTTTATCATGACAAATCAGAGCTCTCCCTGCCCCTTTCACTCACCAGATTGCAGGTCCAGGCCCCTCACTCCCCATCCACAGCACCCCAGGACCTGCTGGAGGGGACCCTCAGCTGCCAGGGCTATAGGGTCAGGGACCTGGGTCTGCAGTCCCCTGCCCCCCACAGCAGTGCCTGAGTCCTGGCTGCTGCCCGCAGAAGGCGATGGCTGCTAAGGCAAAGTGGAGCATCCCCTGTGAGTGGCACAGCTAGAGCAGAGCCCATGGTGGGGGTGCGGTGGGCTGCCCACTGTGGGCTTGGTGCTCCCTGCCCTGCTGCCCTCCCTCTGGGGCTTCTGTGGCCCAGTGGGCAGGACCTGGCACAACAAGGCAGAGAGGGTCTGGGTGGAGAAGGTCAGTGCCATCGATGGGAGCCCCATGCTGCCTTGGCCAGGTGCCCCCTGCCTGTCTGTCTGACAGCAGTGAGGGGCACAACTCTGTTGCTACCCCTGCTGATTCCATGAAGTTATGGCATGGCAGTGTGGGGCTCCCAGTAGTGGCACTGGGGCTTACAGCAGCAAGGAACTTCCCTGACTGGGCCCATTCTGTCCTGCCATGCCAGGTCCTGCCTGCTAAGATGGCCAAAGGAGGAAGGCAGCAGGGCAGGGAGCCTGAGCCTGCAGCAAGCAGCCTGCACCTGCCCCATGCACAGATCTAAGGAGCACATGCACCCCCCCTCCTCCCTAGGACTGCATTCAGCAGTGGGGAGCCAGCTCACCTGCTCCCTGCCCCCCAGACAAGCCGCCTGTGGGTGGATCAATCTCACTCCCTGCTGAGGCCCTGCAGCTGTACATTCCGGCCCTGAACCACAAGTCCCAGTCCCAGCCCTGCCCAAGTCCCTCCCTCCCTCTGTACCTATAGGAGCCTCAATCCCCTCCCCCGCTCCAAACTTACCTGTGGGGAGCAGCTATGCAGGCTGTCTGGTGGCCACATGCATGTATACCATGCACACATGCATATGGCACCCCCTACCTGACTGCCTTCCTCCCACTCCCCCAGCCCCTTGCAGGCTAGAACTCTGCCAGCTTGCAGAGAGCTCTGTGCAAAAGTAGAAAATCCATGTGTTTCTCCATTAAAATGAGAAATCCATGTTTTTCTTGCTTAATAATGGAAATCTGCTTTTTTTCCCCCCTGGTTTTCCAGTAGGAAACCCAGATCCCTGCTGATGTGGAGAGATACTTCAAATGCCATGGGGCTAGGATTTCCTTCTGGCTAGTTGTTGGGACCTACCTTTCAACTAGGCACTCTGGGAGGTGCCTAGGTTTCCACATTCATTGTAAAGGAAGCCTGGGTGCCTAGTTCTATTCTGTGGCACTAAGTCTAGTACTTTGGTTTATGAAATGATGGGTTAAATGTTCACATCAAGCATCTCAATATGAAAATCTAAAGGCTTTTGTTTTGTGATTTTAAAATGCATTAAAAATGTGCTTCCATGTTAATGGCAGTAAAATGCAGATGTGGGGAATCTATATCCGGTTGTGAATTTCAGATTTGGAGGAACTGAATTTCCTTGTAAGTGGCAATTAAAGGCTGTAAACAGCTGTAAATGACTTCTTGATGTTAGATGTGAGACCAGGAATTATTCATCCTGTTGGCCATAATTAGTCTTAGAGCTCCTTAATGTTCTTTATAATTTCCTTACAATTATACATACCTGTACTTCACAACTTGCTAAACCACAGCTTAAAAATGTATGAGTTATGCAGTCATGCTGTTTTGCTCATATAACATCCATTCTATGGCTATCTGTTGGCCCTTAATCCGGATATCATTCATTTCATGATTGGTACTTTGCTCAAGTCCTGTTGAACACAGTAGGACTTGGGTATTGGCTTTACTTTTAAGTGTTTGCTTAAGTACCAGAATCAGGGCTTGCAATATTTGTAGTTTTTTAAAATAGGTCAAGTGATGTGATTGTTATCAGCGCTGTGTGAAGCTTCAGTAGCCGATTCGATTTGGGGGAGATTTGGCCCAATTTGGCGGCTGAATCTCTGAATCCAAATCAAATTGGGAGACCCATTAAAAGGTCTGAACTGAATCAGAAGCCTCTGAATCGATTCGGAAAGATTCGGAAGGCTTGCAGTTTTTTTTATACAAGTTTTGCTTTCAACAGTTTGAGGTGCATGTTCACAGAAACCCCTGCACCTGTCTCCTTCAAACTTGACAGGCTTCATGCCCTCAGAAGGGGCTACCATCCTTGCAGTTTTCATCCACATCTGCAAAAAAATGACAAAGTTATAGGTATTTTACTGATTCCCCATTATAGTCTGTAACCAGGCAAGGAATAGTCCTGTTCCTTTGTTGCTACAGAGTTGTGAGTGCAGGGGGGAAAGTCAGGTCAGGGACAGGGCAAGGATAATTACTTAATAGGCACAGTTGGGAGAGGGATCGTACCAGAGGGGAATTTTGCCTGATTAAAGGCCAGTGATTATTAAAGACCATGGCTGGGGGGCTATTCTTTGCCCCCTGGGGCACAGTATGAGAAGAATCTGTGGGGAAAGCCAGGAGCGGCAAACCCAGTGCTGCAGTAGATCGCTGATCAAACCAGGTGAAGGTAACCACAGCGGCTGGCAAAATGAAGAGGTGAGAGAGGGGAGATACTTACCGGGTTGATCCTCAGTTGGAGAGAGGGTCCCACAGAGGAAGAATCTGCTGATACCTACAAATAGGGCCATCCTTGGAGGTGGGGGGGTGCCCTAGGCCCCTTGGGGGGCCTTGTGGATAGTGCCATACAGGCCCCACCATGGCCACCATGCACCACCAGCTCCGCATAGTTACTGCTCTGCCTACAAGGGA
>NW_005843202.1:196221-228183 GCF_000455745.1 Alligator sinensis
AGAGACTGGAGATGAGCCAACAGGCTCAGGGGAATGTGTTGCACTGTGGTGAAGGGAGAAGGAAGACTGTGTGCTGTGATAATGGCCAGGGTTACCTGGACCCTGCTGGGAATTCACTAATAAACCAATTTACTTTTATCCTGCTTCTGGGGTGAGTGACTACACCCACTCTTGCTCAGGAATTAACTTCTTATTCTTCCATTACATCAAGGTGTAGCAGGTGAGTCCCAGGGAGTGAGATTTCGTTAGTCAACCCCACCTGGCTACATGTCTATGGCCGAATCTCCGAATTGGCACTGAATCTCCAAATCCAAATTGGTCGGATCGAATCGGGACCATGATTCGAATCACCAAATTGAATCACTGCCCCTCCGAATTGGCCAAATCTGAAGCGACTGCTTGCTGTTTCGCACAGGCCTAATTAGTATTGCTTTGATTAGTACAGTAGCTGATCAGATACACCACATCTCTAGGAAAAAACTTGTGGTCTGATAAAGTGTTAGGAGTGACAGTGTATTCAATGAAAATGCATCGGCCCTATGACTTTTGGGGGCAGAGATGATCACTTGAAATGCATGCACGTGTGCGTGCACACTCTCTGTATGTGTGTAAATATATAAATACCCATATGAAGCTGTGTTAATAGAACATTATTCATATGTACAAAGTCAACCATGCAAAAGTTAGGAAATGCCAGAATAAAAGTGACCCTTTCATACGAATCTAGTCTTTAATTACATGATCACATGCTAAATTTTTTTTCAAAGGGACCTCTGTTTCATTCAGTGCCTAGGATGGAGCTATTGAGTTAGCAAGCCCTTATTAATTAATTTTCTTTTTTCATCATTGTTCAGTGTGCAGCACTGTGCCTTATTTACAGTGTGGGCAGATCTAGGCTTTGAAGGCAAATTTATTATTTTTCTCAACAGCTTTTTAAAGGTGCTATAACTTCAGTATTTAACTGTTTGCAAAGATTAATAAAACTTCATAACACCCCTTAGATAAGGGAAGGGTATTATGCTCCATTTGGAGATTGGCAGTGAAGGCAAAGAAAGATCAGTGTCAAGAGATTCCACGAATATTGTGTACCCAATGCGACTAGAGCTGCCAGCTATTTGAAAGACAACAAAGATTTCTTAAAGAGACTGTCCTCCATTGATAAACTTCCAGCTAACATCATATTAGCTACCATGATTGCCATATCTCTATCCTCCATAAAGATAGATTACAAGGCATAAGGAACATTATCCCTGAAAAAAAAAAACAGGCATCTGTTTCCATTATAGTCTCCTGCTTTGTCCTCATGCACAGCTGCCTTTATGTTACCAGCTTTTCACCCTAAGCACACCACTAGATCCACTGTCTATAGTCAAGCTGTATTAAAACCATATCTGCTCTGATCCCACCAACAAGGATGCACACCTTAAGGATCTGGCCAGGGATTCCTATAATTACAATACAATCCCTAAACTGTAGGCACTCCAATAAAAAAACTTAGACTCAGACCTTGCTCTCACCTGCTATAATACTAACTTTGGGAGGAGGACAACAGAGTCCCTCTGATTGTCACCTACAGCTGCCAGCTTGAACACCTTAGATACCTGGTGACCTCCAACCCCTCCTGGAAAAGAATGACTGTTTCAAGGTAGTTATGAGACATACCATTTCTGGCTTACAGGCAACTTTCCAAACCTCAAACGGAATCTCTCAAGCAGTGGGCTAACTCCCAGTCTTACTGAGGCATCAAGCCTTGCAGTAGACCCAGATGACTTCTGCATTCCAATATTAATACAGACCACATCATCACTGGACCGAATAACATGGATTATAACTTCCAAGGTTCATTCACTTGCAGTTCCGCCAATCCCATATATGCTATCACCTGCTCACAGTGCCCCTCTTCTGTGCATATTGGGTAGATGGGGTAATCCTTACATGAAGGAATGAGTGAACACCACTCTGACATCAGCTGCAGAAAGGCACACAGGTCTGTGACAGAGCACTTCAATGTCCCTAGACATTCCATCACTGACCTGAGGGTGGCTGTTCTTAGGCAGCAAGCTTTTAAAAACCAATTTTAATAGGATATTGTAGAACAAGAAATCATCCACAGATGGGACTGTAGTTCAAACCAGGACTATGGATTCTTATGCCATTACCAGGATTAGCTTTTTTGAACCTTTGTTTCTATGAATTTATTCCTTGCTTGTTTGCCTCTCCCAGTACTGCCCCCCTCATCCCTCTCTCTCTCTTCCCCATTCCATTGTCTTTTGTATTCAAATTTTTCTCTCGTTCTTATACTGCTTTGTGTACACCCTTTCACAGCATCTCAATTCAGCCCATGAAAGCTTGCTCACTCGCTAGCTCTCTCTATTAGGGTTGTGTGAAATTTTGGCAGCTGTTTCATTTTGGAGGTGTTTTGGTCTGTTTTGGTGCCTGAAACACCAAATCCAAAATGAAATGGAAAGCTTTGAAACATCTCTGAAACAAAATGAAACCATCCAAAATGTTTCAGAATGTTTTGGAGGCGACCCCGGAATAGTCCGGCACAGCCCTCCTTTTAAAGTGCTGGGAGGCTGGGGCCAGGCGGGGAATGGGGCCAGGCAGGGCAGCCATGGGGGCTTGTCCCATGGTTCCCCCTGCTGGGGCAGAGGCAGGGGCTGGTAGAGGAGCCACGGGAGAAGCCCCCATGGCTTCCCTGTCCAGCCCCATCCCCCACTGGCACTGGAAAAAAAAAAAAAGCCCTGCACTCACTGGATGCAGCAGCAGCAATCAGGGCCTCTGAGGGCTCATGGCAGAGCCCCGCTGTGCAACACAGGGCAGCAGGGGGCAGCAGAAATCGCCCCCCTGCCTGCACCCACATGGCAGCTGCCCCATGATGTGGGTGCTGCACTCTGTCTGGGAGCTGGGGCTGCAGCCACCCAGCTGTGCCTGCCTCTCTCTGGCTGATCCGAATCTCCAAATTGGCACTGAAACTCTGAAACAGATTCAGCTGAATCGAAACAGAACAGTGATCCAAAACACTGAAACAAATCACTGTCCTCTGAAATGGACGAATCCAAAACCAAAATGAAACATAGCCATTTTGCACTATCTATCTATCTATCTATCTATCTTTTTAAGGTGCAAATATGTACCCTGACTTCTAATTTCAGACTAACATGGCTAACTATGTTTCTCTTAAATGACTTGCCCAGCATTAGATAAGAACTCTGTGGCAGAGAAGGGATAAAATCCAATTCTGTGGAGCAGTATTCAGCATTCAACCTTGAAAATGTTTATTGCTTTCCTGTAGTTCCCTGCCTCATTTCCTACACACCCTCTAACTTCTGCAGCAAATAGAGATGTACATTTTGCAGGGAACCTTCCCTTCATTACACAGCCCTGATTTATCCCTGATTCATCCCTAGAATCTATCCTGCCCAATGAATGACATTTGGGGGAAGGGGAGGGGGCATGGAATAGAATAACACCAAGTATTTAAATCACTGGATGCTGTATGTTCACAAAGGAGCTGAACTAAGGTTTCACTGGCAGCCTTAATTTTTGTGTGTTCTAACTGATAATGTCCAACTACAATAATGTTCTTTAGACATGTTTTTGTATGCCATATCCAAGGTCTTGAAAAAAAATTCCATCACATTTCTTTATATTGCCACCTACATGATTCATTAGCAGAGTGCAAACCTTTAAGTTCACTATACAGACCCTTGCCTTTTAATCAAATACAGTAATTGAGGGCAGTAATTGGTTACTGCCCTCTCTGCAGACCAGGAAGAAAGGGATGAGATATTTTGCCAGAAGATTTCATAGATATTTGTTGATGGCAGAGGACATGATGAGACTGGAATCTTTGGGCACTTATATCAGATATCTTTTTGTCCCACAACATGCCGGAGATCTGCTGCTTCGGAGGAGGCTCAGTTATATGAGTCTGCTCCGCACGTGAGCTGATGTGAACTGTGCTGCGCCATGTGCAGTTGTATAAGCAGCAAAATGCACGTCAGCATGCAGAAAATGGTAGCGGTGTGCTTTTGAATTAAAACACCTTCTATGTGTTTTAGTTCAAAAGTGTGCCGCCGCCATTTTCTCAGCACTGACACACATTTCACCACTTACACAACTGCAAGTGATGCCATGCCAGGTGCTTTTCAAAGCTCCTGGTGCTGTGGCTCTTGCATGTTTAAAAATGCCCTTTGGTTCTAGTCCAACCTCTGGAAAGGCTTATGTTGTAATGCGCACAGATGACTCCTTTAACCTTAACTACATCTGTCAGGGAAGGACAAGGAAGGATCCTAATTTTGCCTCTTTCTCATCCCTGACCCTTTGACTCACTCCCAATCTCTACTCCTCATGCTTTTCTTTTTTGCCCAGCCAGGTTCTAAATGTCTCTCCTGCCAGCTCATTGTCTGGACTTGCACTAGGTCTCCTTTCTGCCCCCTCTCTAGCTTCTTGTTTTGGTCTTTTTGCCAGGCTTAGTGCTTTACTTTATGCCCTAGTTCTTAATTCAACCTATCCCACATTCCCACATTCCCTCTCAACTGGTTTTCAGTCCCAGTCTTCCAGTCTCTCCAAGATTCTTGGCTAATCTCAGCCAATATATTTTTAATGAAGTTTTACCGAAAAACAGCCTGTGTCTGACAACCAGGTTGGAACTTTTCAGACCAAATAGTTAAAGGTTGATGAAGTTGTATGTACTGAGAAACAGGGTCTTATAATGGTGAATGTTGGGCAACCATAATGACAAGTTAACTCTTATATGCTGGCTCTGATATATTTATATGAATAGGTATAACAAGCAGGGTTCAGTGCTCTGGTGGCTCTCAGCTGAATTTTTGTCTTCAGTGTCTGGAAACAGTTTTCATCTTTCTCTCAGTTTTGTCTTTGACCTTCGGTAACTTTTGGACATTTGCCACAGTCTTTGTTTACAGTAACAAGCATAAAAACGTTACTTCCTGATAGTAATGCTGAAGTCTAGGTTGAAACCACTCACAGGTGAAAAAACATAGTTGTTCCACTTTGAACTTGTAATGTGTTCCCTGTACAATACCAGTCTAAAACTGGATAGCTAACAAAAGGAAATCAGTCTTTTGCCCAGGACTGCTTTGTCAGCAGTTTCACTAACTGTAGTGTACTTCACATAGTGTGCTTCAGTACATTTTTCACCAGTACAATTATATGTAATTAATTGTACTATAATTATATGTACATGTATAATTTATCATCCAGAAGCATATCTGCTATGTAATTTCTATACAGGTTACCTAATTTCTGTACAGCAACCAAAGACTTGGTAGATCCTCTTCATGAACTCCTAGCTATCATACACATAGGCCTGCTATCTCCAGGGCCTCTCCTTCACAATCCTTTCTTCCACATTAGTAAAACAGGTATTAGAATCTGTGAATTTTTTTATTTAAGCAATTGATGCATCATTTTATTTAAGCAGTTGATGCAACTCTGTACCTTCCATAGCATTCTGTGTCAGGAAACACATTGTGATATAGGAATGAAACCCCACAGAACTTTAAAATAAAAAATAATATTTATAGTGGGTCTTAAATCTCATGCATTCAGGCTAGATTCTTCTTGAGGGTTGTTTCCCCGCAAGTATTAGTCAAGGCTTAGACCCCAATTTTGTCCTTTGGTTTAATCCTTTTTGATTTCAGCAGCATGTCAGAAAGCCTTTGACAAGTATGAATGAATCTAAAGTCAGCAGGGTATGATAAAATTCACCTTGGGCTGCTGAAGGAACTCAAGGAAGAAATCTTAAACTGACAATATTTATAAATTCGTGGATGGTATCTGAAGTCCAGAGGCCTGGAGATGGCCTAACATGGCACCCACATCTAAAAAGAGGGAAAATGAGGACCTGGGGGATTTTAGACCTGTCATCCCACTTCTATTACTTGGCAAATTAATAGAGCCAAATCTATAAACATCTATGGCCAGGTTGTTTCCACCTATTTCACATGTAAGTGAACCTAAGTGTGATTCTATTTCACCCTGCTCAAGACCCTGAAAATCAGTTCATTGAAAAGGTGAGTGGATCCTCCCCTTCTGCTTTTGTATGACTCAACCTTAAGAGTAAAATGACAGCATGTTATTGAAGTAGATGAATTGATGTATTTTCAGGACTTGCAATAGAACAAACTAGAACAATAGAACAAAATAGAACAGAGTGCAATTGGACTTAGGCACTTGAGTCCACTTGCATGCCTAACGAGTGGAATAGGATCTGGCCCTTACAGAGAGAGGCCTGATCATGAGCAACCAATGTGGATTTGTAAGAACAAATCATGCCAAATCAACACGATTTCCCTTTTTTACAGCATAGCTAGTTCGGTGGATGAAAGGAATATATTGGAAATAATATACTTGTGCTTTAGTAAGGCTTTTCATGCAATGCCACATGGCATTAGAGAAATGTGGTCTAGATAAAATCATTGTTAGGTGGATACATAAACGGTTAAGTAACTGCAAACAGAGTAACTACAAATGGATAAACGGATCAATGTCAGAATAGCAGAAGGGTTCAAGAAGGGTTCCAAAGAAGTCTGTTCTGCATCTGGTATAGTTTAATATTTAATTAATTATTTATATGCAGGAATTGAGAGCTTCCTGATCAAGTCTGCAGATGACACAAAACTGCTAGGATTTGCAGACACTTCAGGTGATAGGGTTAAAATTCAAAAGAATCTGGATAAACTAGAAAGCTCTGGCATATAGGCAATACAATGAAATTCAATAAGGCAAAGGTAAGGTGCTGTATTTGGGAAGTACCCTAGGGAAAAAAACTTTGGAGAAAATTGAAGTTACCTGGGAAGAAAACCCAAAGCACAAATCAAGGGTGGAAGAAGGTTGGCTTAGATGGTGGTGCTCCTGAAAAGGATCTGGGAGTTATTGTGGATCTCAGACTTCATATGAATCCACAGTATGATAGCATCAAGTAAAAGGGAACTTTGTGCTTTACTAGCAGAAGTATTGTTTGTAAAACACTGGAAGTGATGGTACTCTAATGCTGTTAGGCTGTAGCTGGAGTATTGTTTACAGGGCCTTGCATTTACAAAGGATGTTAGAGAAACTGAAGAGGATCCAGAACCAATCAGAAGAGGTGGTGAAGAACTTGGCATGCAAACTGGAAGAGGAAAGATTGAGAGAACTAGATGCACTTAATTTGGAGAAAAGGAGATTAAGGGAGGGGAGCATGAAAGCAGTTCTCAAATATTTGAAAGGCTGCCATAAAGAGAGAGAACAACTAGGGCAGGACATGAAGCAAGGGGTTTAAACTGCAGCAAAGCAGATTTAGATCTAGATTTAATCTCAGGAAAAAAAACAAAAACCCTGAATGTCAAAACAGTAAGACAATGGAATAATTTGCCCAGGGGAAGTTGTGGAATCTCCTTCATTAAATGTCTTTGAGAAGAGGCTGAATAAGCCTTTGTCTGGAATGGTTTTGGAATCGTCAGTAGGGTAAATTAGTCTGGCCAGAGCTTTGTGCTGCCTAAACCAGACTGCTTCTAGTATCTGAACTAGCTAGTGTACTCATATATATAGATACGACTTGTTACACTAATTTTAGATGGCTCTCGGAGTTCTTAACCACTGGATTGTCCATGCATTAACACCTGAAATTAGTTTTACATACACTTTAGGTGGCTTAAAGTTATGCTGCTCAAAGGCAGATTTATTTCTGGTCCATGTTACCCAGCTCATGTTCCATTAATTTGTGGCTACTCTCCACAGATGAGCCACCAAAATTGCAGTCCTTCAGAAGCCCAGGATGCAATGTCCCCTCCCCCATTCTCCTTTTCTGTATGGACAAACTTTCCAACCCCTGAACTCTGCTTCCCAGGGGGTGGGTTTGGCACCAAGCCAGCTCCCCCTTTTGCCCCCAGGGGTATGACATTCCCACCCCCAGGGATGCCACCCCATGCAAACAGCCTACAGAGCACATGCCAGCTAGCCAGGTTGCAGGGCACAGATGGGTCTAGGAGTGGGGTCTAGGGGGTTGGCGGGGAACAAGGTAGGGGGCCAGATTGGGTGTATCAGCAGCAATCTCCCAGATGTGGAGGTGCATGGAGCACCCCTGCAGCTGGGACACCATGTCAGTCACAGCCTCCTTGCCATGGGGGCCCCTGAGGTGCCTCCACAGCTGGGAGCCCAAGTCAGCTGATGGTGCTCCCAGCCACATCAGCCCATGATGAGCCCCCCTATGGCTGTGGGAGCTCCATCACCTGAAGGGGCTTCTAGCTGTGGGACTTTGCTTCCCAAGCAACGGTGGCATGATGGGATCTGATTTATGATCCCACAGTCAAACCTCCTGTCATACACATGTGGCAAAGCAAGGAGTGTGATTGTGTGCACTGCACATCAGATTCCACTGCACCTATATTTGCACATGTAGAGGGGCCCTGAGTTGTACTTTAAGGCTTCGGGGTCAGTAAAACATCAAGTTTCATCTGGCTTTTTGGTTGAAACCTCAGACATAACAATAATTCTCTCTTTACAACCTGAGTACAGGAGTGTACACTGAATATATATATATATATATTTACTGAAATTTGTTAACCACACAAGAGAACCCATACTGAGTCTTCAATGAACCTTCCTTCACAGACAGGAGATAAGGCTTAGAAATCTGGGCTGCATTTTGGGTTTCTACAAAGCCTAGCTACTTGAAAACTCCCTTTATTTTCACATGTCTGTTAGTGGTATTCTGCTGCCATAAGGAATTTAGAACTTCTCCAGTAGTGATGAGAAATGTACTCTTCAGTTTCTGTCACAACAGAGTGGGTCTGAAGTGTTAACTATTCACCTGAGAAGTGACGATATTCTATTAGTGAACACAGTGATTCCTGTATGGGGGGGAGGTTGTACTTTGTGCTAAAACATGCTGTACATTGTAGGAAGAATAAATTAGGGTGAAAAGTTTAAGCATAGCAGTGATGAAAAAATGCTGGAAACTAGAGGTGTACCGATACATCAGTCCAATATCGGATTGGCACCAATACAAAGATAATTGACTGCATCAGAAATCGGCCTGATGTGGCCGATAAATGCCCATGCAAGCATGCAGCCACAGCGCAGCACTTAGGCAGTGAGGAATGCAGCCCAGCAGCTTGGAGAGCTGCGTGCAGCTGGTATATCTGTTGTGGTGGAAGGGGAGGGAAGAGGTGTGGGGGGGCAGACCAAGGCCCCTGTGGTGAGGGGGGGAGTGAGACTGAGGTGAGGCAGTGGTGGGGGCTGGGGCAGGCACGAGGGCACAGGAGGCGGGGCATGTCCCCCTTGGATGTGCATGGGCAGGGTGGGCTGCTGCTGTGGGCTGGGACTGTGCCGGGCTCTTCCCAGCACATGGTGGAGATGGGATTGGGATGGAGCTGTGCTTGGAGCGGGCAGTGGTAGTGCTGAGATGGGGGGCTATGGCAGGGATACAGTGAATTTTGGGATGGCTGCAGCCCCCCCTGCCCCCAGTAGCCCCTCTCCTGGAGCTGCTGCTGCTGCCCACCCCAAGTGCATCCTGGCCCAGCCCCTGCCAGGAAGAGATTGATGTGGCCGTGGCCCCAGTCCAGCCCGCTCCACACAGATCTGGTGGGCACCCCCCCCCTTTGCCCTCCCAGGGTGCAAGCAGCAGTGGGAGTTGCCCCCTGGATGAGCTGCAGCTCTGTCCAGTGCCTGCCCTGCCCCGACTGGGCAGCGGTTGCCCGAGCCCCAGCCCCTCTCCTCCCTCACTGCAGAGGCCATGATCTGTACCTGCCTTTCCCTCCCCGCTTGCCTTCCACCACAACATTAAATAAAGACATACCAGCTCTTTAAGCTGCAGGGCTGTGTATTTGAAAATGGATTGGTATTGGCTGATATGCCTCCTTAAAAATCAGCTATCAGTATTGGCCCCTAGAATCTCTATCGGTGCACCCCTACTGGAAACTATTAGCTTAGTTAAAACGCCCTTAGTAAAACTTCAGCACACTTAAGCAAAAGTAATTAGATGAACACAAATTTAGAGTATACACCCAGGTGCACATTTTTTAGGTAGTGTTCCATGCAGTGTTACAATGGCAGTCTCATTTTCAAAAGTGACTTAGGTACTTAGTAGCCTAAGACACGTTGGAAGTCTGTGGAATTTCTAGGTCAGTTATGCATTGCAGTGCTGAACAGAGCAAAGCTTACATTATTTTAAGAATCATGCCCATAATCCAAATGCTTAGGTTAGATTTAAATGAAGAAAGTAACTTTAATGCAAGCAGTGTTAGATGCATCTTTGGGAATGGCTTCCAAAAGCAGACAACATTAGTAAATTGTGCCAGTTGTTAAGTAGTAGCATCATCATGACCAAGGTTTAGCAGTGGAAGTGACAGAACAAGAGGCAGGACAATACCCAAGCCAATTGTCCTGCACTAATTTGATTTAACATTTTGTGTATTGCATTGGCCTGCTTACAGAATAGCTCTCTGGGATTGTGTAGTTGCAACAGCTTTGATGAAGGGATTTAAATAAATGCCTACTTTCACACTAGTTTTGCATTGCATTGTAAGTACTTCTATATTTCCTCTTGTGATGTTTTGTAATTTCCTAACATAGTGTTCCCCAATGACACACCTTAGATCTCTTCTAATTCTTACAGTACCAGTGTACATGGTATTCTTCCCTTTTCTCTTTATTCATTAATAAACTATAGCAATATAACAAAAAACTAATTTTTATGTTAAAAAACTTTGACTCATCTACACTGGTCCGTATTTTGATCCGTCTTACATTGATTTAAATCAAGACTAATATCATTAAAATCAGGGGGAGGTGCAGCTGTGTAAACTCAATGTGAAATATGGTTCCAAAGTAAGATGGTACAGTTAATGTACAGATCTCAAAGGGGAACATTAGCACACTATGTTGCCCATATAAACAACAACATCAATATCCAGATCTTATGAAGCCACTGAGGAGCACTGCCTGTAGCTCACAACATGGTTTCATTTAAGTTGTCTTTGCCCTTTTTTGTGAACTGGGGTTTTTTGAATGTTGAGCCTATCTTTGGCATTAAATAAGAGTAACCTGAAGGGTCCAATCCAATGAAAGTTCTCTTATAGCAGAAATAAACTTCCTGCAGTCAGTTCCATTAGCTTTAAAGCGGAAGTTTGTGTTACTATAGCGGTACATATCCTCCCCAACACAGAGTAGAATTTAGGATCAAGTATTAGATGGCTGCGTCTTCAGATATTGTTCATAGATTCATAGATGCTAGGGTCAGAAGGGACCTCAACAGATCATCGAGTCTGATCCCCTGCCTAGGCAGGAAAGAGAGCTGGGGTCAGATGACGAAAGAGTGCTGGGGCCAGATGTTATTAATTTGTGACTGGTAAATATTTATTAGTAATGTATGTATGAGAACATCCAAAATGTATTGATTGTGTTCCATGCCCTGTGTATTCTGACAGCCTACATTTGAACACAAGAAGTAATTATGTCATTCAGAAATACTCATTTGCATCCTAAATCACTAGTATTTTGAGCATAACTGCCTATTTGTGTACTCAGGCCAGGTACAGACATTACACTTCTACCAGTATAAGCGATTGGAAATTGGTCTATACCTGTGTAGAAGTTTGGTGCACATACTGGTTTAAAAATGGCAGAACCTGGTCTAAGATGCCCCCCTCCCATCCACCCAACCAAAGGGCAAATGTGCATTCTATTCACAACTGATCTAAACTACATTGCTTATAGGAAACCACATAACTTAGATTGATTCTGACGTGGGCTTTTTGAATGTCTGTACCTAGACTCAACGAATGGATTTTTAAATGCTGAAAAGTGCAACTTAGTTGAAGATCTACACATGGAAATGTAGACAGGTGGTTTCAGAATCCAAATCTGAATTGGCTCAGGAGTTATTAATTTAGAATGGATTAAATCCAAAAGTAGTATGAATCATTCCAATCAGAGGCTTGGGAGCAAGGGCCATAATTGTTCCTTCCTCTCTTTAGCAAGGAGCTTGGACAGATGAAACAGTTGCAGTATTTTAAAGGGGAGGGGCGCATTCCATGATGCAGCTGAATTCTGTAAAACTTTCATCTGTCTGATCCTAATCCATAATTTTTTACCCCTCTTTAAAAATCTAGGGGTAAATGACTGCAATTCAGCTTCATTTATTGTGAACTAGAGACAAACAAATTAACAGTTGCATGAAATTAACTGATATGTGGTAAGGGTAAGTCTCTCCTCTGACCCTTAAGCCCATTTCTCCACGCCTGAGGTTCACCAATGGAAATGATACTTAAGAAAGGAGATAGAGCTTTAAGATTGGGGTCCTAGATTTATACCTCTTAAGTACTCTTCCAAGTTGTATGCTTTACATTTATGAAGAAATAACTATAGGGGTTTTCTTCACAGTATTTTCATCTAAGTATAGTGAAAAGGCCCCTAAAATTTCATCCGTGTACACTATAGGTAGGGCTGTGCGAAGCTTCGGGTGCTGATTTGATTTGGAGGAGATTCGGCCCTATTCGGTGGCCAAATCTCTGAATCCTAATCAAATTGGGAGACCAATAAAAAGGTCCAAATTGATTGGAAGCTCTCTGAATCAATTTGGAAAAGATCTCATCCCCTGCCTGCTCCCCTAGCCCCTCTGAATGCCCCTGACCCCTGCCTGCTCTCCCAGCCCCATCAATGGCTGCCTCGCCTGGCCCCAGCATCCTGGCTTTAAATAGAAAAACAAACAAACCCTGCACTCACTGGCTGCTGCAGCAGCCATTGAGGCTTCTGGGGGCTTGTGACAGACCCCCATGCAGTGTGGGGTGGGGTGGGGGAAGGGCAGCAGGGATTGGCAGGGCTTTAATTTTTTTTTTAAGAGCCAGGATGCTGGGACCAGGTGGGGCAGCCATTGACAGGGCTGGGAGAGCAGGCAGGGGATGGGGCCTTTTTGATTCAGAGTTTCGGCCGATTCAGTGGTGGCCAAATCTCCAAATCAATTTTGGCCAAATCTCCAAATCAAATTCAGCCAAATCAATTCAGGAGTGATTCGAGTCTCTGAATCGAATCACTGTCCCACACATCGGCCGAATCTGAATCTGAAGTACACCGGCCTAACTATAGGCACATTTTTTTGTGCTTAAAAACCTCATTTTTACCTGGTGCTGGGTTTTTGGTTGTAGCCATGTTGGTCTAAGGACATAGGCAGGCAAGGTTCTTTGAGTAGATGTGATATTTTTTTATTAGATTATTATTACTCAGTTGGTCTAGTAAAAGATATTGCATCTACTCAAAGAACCTTGCCTGCTCCTTTTTTACATATGAACTATGTTCTTGCATATATAGACAAATGCTTAGTTACTTACCCTAATTTGCTTGCACAAACGTTATGTTCTTCACCAGTCTCTGGATGAATCTGCCAATATTTTGGGGCATGTTTTCCAAGTAGTTCAGTCTTTGTGCTCATCCAGTCCTTGTTTTTTTCTCCTGAAATGATTATCCAATCTGACATATTTAACTGTAGTTTGTCAGGAAGGAGCCTGGGCACTGAACTTAAAGATTCTGGCTATTTAATGTAGATGTTGGAATGTCCTCAGATGGTGAAAAGACACTACTGAATAAGCTGGATTTTTTTTGACCAAGAGGCAAAAATTTTCACGTTCTTTGAACAGGTCACTCCACCTCTTCATTGTTATTCCATCTGCTAACTGAAGATTCTCTTAGATCTAAGCACGTACGTTAGACAGAGTAGTCCTTAATGGCGATGCCAAGAGCTATGCATGTACACAGAAAAATATGAATGTGCTTGGCCAGAATAAGTATGTCTTCCATCCCCTTTGACCTACTGGATTAATGTGGAGAAAGTTATCAGCTCACAGTCAAGGATTGGTATAATTGTATCTTAGATCCAAACGGATCCACTAATCTCTCTCAAGCTGCAGTAGTTCTGTTAGTTGAACACAAATGGGACTTAGGCTGTTCATGCAAGGTAGCTGCCTTAGCTTTGTAAGCAAAAATTCTGTAGACATCCTGATTGTGTCTTTTCTTGCTGTTTCCCACTCCTATGCCAATCATTTGGGCTTACCATTTCAGTTATGAAAGGATCATTTTGAGGTTTGCCCATGAAGCTTTGTAGATTTTAAAACTGAACACAAGTGCCTAATTTGAATTATTCACTACCCACAGGGCTAAGTTTGTTTTATATGTGCCAACATCCAATTATGTCCAATGCAGTTTTGAAATGGATCTAAATATAACTGGGCACTCTGCATTTTAAAACTTGTTTTGATACCTGTGATGTTCTTATGATCTCTGCATACATGATTATAGTTCTGGAGCCCTCTGCATAGATTTCCCTCACATTTAGGTGATGCTACATCTGGATTTTATGTGGAACTTGGCACCTCTTAGGTGCAGCCCATTGAAAAGCCCCTTTCTGCTAGGAGCCAATGAGAACAGGCTTTAACTGCCTTGTGCAAATTCTTGCAATCTGTTATTGCATGAGCAGTTGGGAAGGTTGAAAACAGCACAAAAGAGCACTCTCTTCTGCTCGTGCTCCCTTTTCCCACTCGCATACTATACATATCTTTCTTCTGGGGAAGTCTGTGCTTGATCTCCATTACATAAACCTTGCAGCTTGCAGCAAGATCCTATGGACAACAGCTGTGTGGGTTCACGACAGCTATCTTTTTACGTTTTCCTGACACCGTTTACAGTTTCAGTGCAAAGAGCCAGGGAGCGCAGCGTTGCGTGGTGGTGCAGACAAAGGGGATGGAAGACTCTGTGCCACCTGCTCTGTCATTTGCACAAATGCTAGGGTAAAACAAGCTACAAACTGTTAACTCTGCTTGTTGGATGATAACTTTATGCAGCAACGATTCCATCAGTCATCAAGGTCAGCTGCTTTTCTTCCTTTTTATTTTTATTGTCAGCCAACCACTCCCTTAGTTCCATGCCCCAGGCATGCGAATAAAACAAGCAAGGATGTTAACCTTTTGGAGCAAACACTGTTCTGAAGTCCCAGGGCCATAGCTGGGGCTAGGAGGGGCTGTGGAGAGGTGAAGAAGTTGAACACCATGGCATAGCACCTCTGCAGGAACTAATGATTGCTGCTTCTCTCACTACCGAGAAATGTCACAAGATCTGGAGCTTTCATCATGGCAATGTTAAAATATTTCCCCTATTTGAAACCGTCATATGCCAAGCTGCCAGACCCAGAGCCCTGTTGTATTCAGTAAAGCAGGAGCAACCTTTTGCTTGTTTTTCCAGCTTGTCTGTAGGACAGGTTGCTCTAGTAAAATCACCAATTATAAAAATGATGAATGCCCCCTCTGTTTGTACATTGCACTGGGACCAGCATTCCCCACTTGAGCATGTCTAGCCTTTGCTGCTAGATAGGGGATAGGAGTGGTCTCTGCAAATGTTTTATTAGTCTAAAATAAATTATTCAGAATGCAGGTTCAGCTACAGATTGCAGGGAAAGATAATGGAATTGGATTTCTGAGCCTGTTCGCCCTATAAAGACATGGAGTATGCTTTTCAGGAATTCACTTAAGTGGAATCAGCTTTGAATAATGTAACGTAGAAGTAATATTGCTGCCATCCAGCTAGTGTATGTGGAACAGCATCCTCTCATCTCTTGAAGTATTGGTGGTTTACAGATAGATATCTAATATTTTTTGGGAGGGGGTATAGTTAAAAGAAAAAAATCATTTTAACCACTAGAGAGGGGCATGCTTCGTACAAGATCCCCTCTCCACCCCCCAGTAAATAGTTGACCACATCAGCATCCGATTCGGGTGCGTCATGTGGTTTCTCATGTGACGCTGGGCTTTGCTGCGCTTTGGAGAGTGAGCCTTTGTGACTCGGCACTCCTGGACAGTAACATTCAGCAACACGAGAGACTTTGAGGGGCGGGGGAAAAGAGAGCCAAAAAAAAAGCCCAGAGAAATAGAAATAAAGTTGAAACCATTTATAACAATAATAGTAATTATGATTATTCTTTATCCTTAAATCTTTGATTTTTATTTTTAATTTTGGGTCTTCCCGTTCCTCCGTTCCTGCAGGCTTAGAGCTGCGCTGTTCGGAAGAAGCGAGATTGTCTTCCCTTACAGCTACGACGCTGCATCGCTCTCGGCGTATCCTGCTTTTTCCCCATTTACCTGGGCGGCTGCTGCTGCTGTTTCTGCTGCTGCTACTGGGGCTGCTGCAGTCTCACTGCCTGTGCTTCACCCTGGCATGTCTGATTTGAGACTCACTTGTCTGCACACTGCTAAGGAAGAGCAGCGATGGAACTCTGCGCGCATTCTTTTCCTATTGCTGCTGGAAAAGAAGGGTTGCAATGTAGGGCGTTTTTCTGGGGGTTGAGGTGGGCTGTTAATCTAAGGTGGGATGGGAGAAAGTTTAAGGAAATATGACGCAAAGTAATTCAGTACACAACAAGGGCATCAGCAGCAAGAATCCAGCCTCTGTGGCTCAAAAGGATTAACATGGGAGAAGCCACAGTGATGCAGTAGTGCTTCACCTCAGCATTGTGCTGGAGATGGATAAATAAAGGTATCCGTTGTATCTGCCTGTGAGGGTAAAGCCTTGGAAAGAAGCGAGCCAGCCAGCGAGAGAGCAAGTGAACAGAAAGAAGAAATGCTGTATGCTGTTTGTCTGATTCTGTGCATTCTCATTCTATAGATGATGGCATAATTTGCAAAATAATATATGGATGGAGGGACTGTAAATTGTAGCCTGAACACTCCCGATGCTGTCAAGGAGAGGACTGATGAGCTAGGTGACTGTACCGATGTCCCCAGGGAAAAGAGCGGCCATGCAGTATATATTTATATATATAAATATGTGTGTGTGTGTGTGTGTCTATGTGAGTGTGTGCATATGTAGTCATGAAAAAAGATATTTCTGACCAATTTACACAGGAAGTTTGTCACTTTGCTGGATCAGACTTGATTGCAGCTTATATTTTCAGCTACAGCTCTCCACCCATTTCCTGAATAAGAAGGCACTTTATGAAAACAGATGTATGCAGAATTCTTTGTAAGAAATGTGAAAGCAGCTCCTTTCAATTTAACACCTTGAAGCACTGCATCTTCTGCATTGTGGCAAGAGGAACTGTGGGGTTTTTGTTTTCTTCATCTTAAAATCTTTATAAACACAGCTGTATTCAGTATGGTGAAAAATTCTATACTGTAAATAGAAATGTGATCAATCTAATCAAAATAAATGTATCCCAGATGACTTCTGGACCAGCTGGCTACCACAGACTTCAGATGGCTAAATGCTCAACTGAGATGAATTCAGCATTATATTTACATTTTTTTAGAATTTCAAAATCAGCCTATAATTACAAAAAGAGATTCTTGGTCTAGTGAAAAGAGGCAATGCTCACAGTTTGGCAGTGAATCGCTCTGAAATGCATGCTGATATTTTTCATTTCTGGTTGGACATTTGAGAGATTGTGTTTTTAGAACAGATGGACTTGTCATAATACAGACAGACTTAGTATGGTAAAAACCAGTAGACAGCTCAGGTTGGCCATATCTGAGTAATGTGCAAAATGAAGTTAAGGGAAACAAATGCTGCTTTCAGCTAGTGAGGACTTGGGTTGATTTTTAGCAGCTGCCTACTATGAGAAGGAGTTATTTTGCTTTTGTTTTTTGTTTGCTTTTTCTTTTTATACATTAATCCAGACCATGAAGTCATCCTCAAATATGTATGAGGGAATTTCCCAATAGTCATGGTGAGCTACCCTGCAAGACGCCTGTCTGGCCCTTCCACTATTTGTTACCAGTTCTACAAAGGCAGCCCTGTGTGTTGGATTATATTTAGCCGGCTGTTGGATAACATTCCTGTGCGGGGGTACAGGAGTCTTATTACTCCCAAACTGTAGTTTTGTTTCTTTAAAGAAAAATAGCCTTGGAAAATGCATTGAGTTCTGCAAAGGAGTTGCACCTTGCCTCTCCATTTCTTGAATGCTGTGTTTCCAGCTGAGACACTTTAAAGCAAACAAGGAGGAAGACGAGAGAGACTCTAGCTCATAGCTTCAAAGCTGCAGAGACAAGCAAAATGTCAGCAGCTTGTAATTAGCAGTTCATGGTTACATCAGCGACTGTATCTCTCCAAGAATAACTATGTGATGTGTGCCACAAAATAAGGAGATAGTCATAACCTAGTTATCAAGCCTGGTTCAAATGAGAGCAAACGGATTAATGAATCTTCTGTGTTCATAAATCAGACATGGATGGATTACATGCAAAAGACTTGCTGAATTCTGCATAATTGAAGGGTAAATTATCAACTTGTCAGAGGGCACATAGTCACTAAGTGAAAGTGTGAACCCTTTTAAAAATGCAGATGAACTATCCAAGAAAATGCCTTTCATGGCTCCCTCTAGTATGAGCAGCTAGCAGTATGACTCTGAAGCATGCTGGAAAGGGCAAAAAATGGCAAGAGATAGTGAGGTGTTTAAAAGGAAGGAAAATGCAAAGGAAAGTATGGTGAAATTCTGTGTTGGCATTAATGACGTGATTCTCAAATACCACTCGAAAAGGATTAGGGTGGCCTGATGTGGTTTACATTCAGCCGCTGTGTAAGAGGGCAAAAAAAAGCAATGACCTTTGTGAGACTCAGTGCAAAATCTTGAAGCCAAACATGAATGGCTCTTTGGGAATACTATAGAGTACCAGGGATGCTTGCTCTTAAAGGGACATGCCCTAGCCATTTTAGGATATTTTTGTACTCTGTGCTCATTTTAGATCTCCACTGCTAACCCAGCAGCATTTAAACAATGATTGTGGGGGGTACTTAATCTGCTCTGATTGACCTTTTTCCACATTCTTGCTGTAAAATGTTTACATGGCTTTTATCAATGCCCTTTTGCAATATTCAGTTTGCATTTCTGCTTCCATTCAGGTTGTTCACTTAGTTTCCATTTCCCCAGCAGAAGTCAGTCTCAGTTCAGCTCTGTTTGTTTACCTCCTGAAGACACCGAGGCAGCTAGATTTTTGTATTGCACAAACACGGTTTTTTTTGATCGTGAACACAAATTTGGAGGAGGAGATGACTGTATATTAAACCAATAGCTCTTTGAATTGCATGTAATATAATTTAAACATGTGTACTTTAATTAATAGAAGGTCACAAAAGCTGGCATTGTCTGAGCCCATTTTAATGTACATCTTAGACTTAGTCAATGAGCATAACCTGCCTGGTCAGAATAGTGTATTCTGTACACTCAACAGGGTGGAAGACATTATTTTGTTTGTGTTAGTTCAAACAGCTGGTCATTAATGCAGGACCCATCTCCAGAGTGAAGTGCTAGTGGACATGAATGGCTGCCTGATTAATGCTGCCCCTCGAAGGGTCCTTCATCCAGCAGTGATGCTTGCAGCAGAATAATGCAGCATGATTTGATTGCGCTCTAACAGGGTAGTATGTCATTGTGTCACCAAGCAATTGAGGTTATTATGGGGCAGGGCAGACAGACGGGACAGTGGGGTTACTAGACCGTGGCATTTTTAGAAATACAGGCCTGACCTACTTAAGAGTTATTCTTGCTGGCTGGCAGCTGCCTGGTGCATGGAGTGTCCTGATAGGCTGAGGCTGTTGCTAGGGGGAATTAGCATGAATTTTTTCCACATACAGACTTGGTGATTGAATGATAAAAGCTAACTGGAATTAGAGATTCAGTTCAGTATTATGCAGATTTATCTCCCTTATTTTTTTCCACTCCAAGTGCAGCAAAAGGACCAAAAGATAGTTTGTTTCTGTTTATTCTTTGACCCATATTTTTCCAAGGGAGGGCAGAAGTGTTATAAAATTTTGATCATCATTTGCTATTTTAATTACTGAAATGATGCCGCAAAGGGTATTTTGAGGCATGCATCTTTAATGTTCTGTATATTTAAACCCTGTCCTCTTTAGAAAAGAGCAGCCCGTTTATATAACCGTTGTTGCATCCACACTACTGCCTTGGTTCAAACAAACTGCCAAGTATTCCCAGACTGGAAGCAGGGAAATATACCAGGTTTTATTGTGTAACATTATTCGTGACTATTTTTGACTGCACATGCTTCACAAAATTAGGGTGATGTTTATGTTTGTGGATGAAATTCATTTCCCCACTCTCTGTCTCCCATATGTACAGAAACACGCCCTGGGTTTCTTTTTACAGAGGAGTGTGTTGTGTGCAGTGCTTATCTGGAAAACTGACTGCTTCTGACATCTCTGTATATCATATTCAGTGTATAGGTTATGTCTAGCCTGTGATTAGTTTGATAAGATAACTGCTTCTGGATTTCCATGTGTTTTTTCCATATTCAGTGTGGAACTGGATTTGCTCAGTAGTTCCCTCTTCCTTTATTTTTTTTTCTTCTTCTTTTTTTTTTTTAATCCCCATCCTCTTAAATCAGTACTGTGTTATTAGAGAACTCTACACTCCCTCGGGAGGCAAATAAAAACAATGCTCAAACAAGAATTCTTTGATGTCATTATGAATATTTCCTTTGTTATTATCACTAATTACAGAAGATCTTTGTTTAAACCACAATTTTCCTTTCATGTGATTTGCTTTCCATGAAAAGAAGTTACAGTTTTGTGCTTGTAATTGTAAATGGATTTTCATGGCAATGCATTATGATGTCACAAGAAAAGAATTATGACTTATCTGAATGGGTGGGGAGTATGACTCAAAAATGTTTGTTTTTTTAATTTGCAAAATAAAAATATGACTGCACGGTGAAAAGCAAGTTGATTTGTGTTTGAAACTTTTTCTTTTCTTTCTTTTTTTCTTTCTTTTTTTGTGTGTGAGAGAGATACTTTTTAGAGTGATGTCAGCAACATTCATAGCTGTCTAGACATCCAAAATTTTCAGTCAATACAAAACTTTCTGGTTCCCTTCTCTCTCAGCCTCAACCTCAGGCTTTCAGATGGGTATGAAGATGAGGCAATGAAGACATGTTCTCGTGGTTAAAGAAATGCATTCAAGTCTTCTTGTACTATTCATATAAATATTTATATTGCTCCCATCTCTTCCCTACTTTTGACTTTCCCCTTCTTTCTTCCTTCTCCCCATTCCCATTGCTTGGGAGTGTGTGGGTTTTTTCCTTCCCAAATTTACACCATCTGATGAAAGCTTATTCTTTGATCTTCCCTCTTGCTTTCTCCAGATTTAAACCCAAACTGTGCTATTGATGTCTTTGTCCTACTGTCTTTCTGCACAATGTGTTCCTTTGACCCCCTCAGACTGTGATTTGAAAGCATCTTTGTGAATTTGCTGTGAAAGAATCTATATTCTATCCCTGCTAACAATGGTTGGCCACCATTGTTTCTCTCATGGATTCAGTGGTCCTCACAAATCTACCTCTACATTGTGATCTCTTTGTTGTTCACTCACAGACAAATCCATCTCCAATATCAGTATGTCAGCTAACAGTTCAATCTGCATGGCTTTTGGTGTGCAAGAAGCATGGGCTCACTGCTGCACCTTCTCAGGTGCAATCCCTTCCTTCTGCTGATGCATGCAGAAGAGGGCTGGGCCAAGGCTATGTTCAATCTACTATGTTTTAAAGTGGCTTGTATTCTGGTGAGGCAACATTGTTCAGGTTCCAGGATAAGGAAAGTGAAGTACCTTGTGGCCAGCCCCTGCTGTAGTAAAAAAAACAAAACAAAATACTTTTGCCATCCTTCGAGCACAATTGTTGCTAGACCACAATGCAGCCTTTAATTAAAACTTGGAATCTGTGGAGATGCTTAAAAGAGAATGCAAATCAATAGTCATAGCCTCTGTCCTTTCACCTCCTTCAAAGGGTTTTTAATAGACCCTCAAAATGAAAACCTCACTTCACAGAACATCAGCCAACAAAAATAAGTGTGTGGTAGTGTGTGTGTGTGTGTGTGTGTGTGTGTGTGTGTGTGTATACACACGTGTGTGTAACCAAGTAGGCTTCCTTCTAGGGGAAAAAAAAACATTAGGTGTCATTTCATTCTGGAACATTACAAATAGGAAAATGGATTTTAAAGGCAAGCAAGAAATAATATGAAAGTTTTCCCAGACAGCCTACCAATAAGTATACTGTTCTTGATGTTTGGGATTTCAATACAGCATATTTCCTTACTTAAGAGAGAGAATAACCTCTTATCATAAACATTAAGTCTGATATTTTAGCAAATATTTAGTTACTAAATGGAGAAAATAAAATACCACATAGATTGTATTTGGACTTCTCTGATATTTTATTAAAACTAGTCCAAATACTAAATAATCCAATTAGATTCATTTTGTAAAATCTTATGTTCTAAGGGATAATTAACCAATAAATTAAACTAGTGGAAGAGGGAAAAAGGCAGATTCATCCAATAAGCTTGTTTATCCACATTTTTTCCTACTATTGGTGGAAATCTTAAGTGGCAGAAATATGGGGTTAATTAATCCAAAAGGACCAAAGAAAAGGAGAGCATTTATATATCTCATCATACTAGGATATCGCCAAAGGCTTTGAAAAATTTAGAAATATTGAAAGTTCTGTGCTTTCTCTTTAAATGATGTAACCTCTACTGATAACCTCTTCTGAGGCTCCAGTTAATGTAGCAGCCCCTACCTTCTAAATGTTATGTACCTGCAATGGCAATTGAGTATCAAGCTTAATGTTTGCATACTGCTGCTTTGCCTTGGATGGGATGTGGGTCCTGCTGTGCAGTATCTCATAAGTCCTGGTGCTGCTGCTGATTCACCAATAGCAAAAATGGACATTGATTTTGACAATAAAAGACACTGGATATGTACAGACATTCAAAAAGCTCTAGGTGGAATCAATCTAACCTATGTGAGTTTCTGTAAAAGAGGTAGGTAAGATTGGGAGTGAACAGAACACACACTTGCCCTTTGCGGGGGAGTGTGCAAACTGCCTGCACTGGAGGAGGCTAGCAGGATGGAGGCACTCCCGCATGCCTTCCACCATGCCCTGTGGGCTGTCTGGGCTGCCAGAGAATGCCAAACATAACTGAGTGGCCAGGCAACCCCTGATTAGCTGCTGCATGGCGGCCAAATGCTGCCAACCCCTGTCACCTTGGCCCTGCCCTGAGCACAGCCCTAGGGTTTTTGAAGAGCCCAAGAATGGGTGAATGGGAGGTGGCAGCAGCAGGCATGATTGCAAGAATCATAATTGCAGGAATTGTGGACCTTCTACCTAACACGTACTGGTGCTGCTAGGTGACTCCTGCTGCAGCCTGCTGTTCTCTGGAGCTCCAAGGGGCCTAATCCCACCACTGCCTAGGGTAAGGGTGGACAATTATTTGGGCCAGAGGGCCACATAGGGAGTTCTGAAGAGCTGTTGTGGTCAGCACCCTCCCCCCACTCCTCTGCTATCAACTCACCAAAACTATCTATGGGGCTTTGGGTGGGTGGGGAGCAGTGTTTGGGAGTGGGACAGGTGGGTGAGGCTGGGACCATGGGCTCAGGTTGCGGGGCAGTGACAGTTCAGGGCTGGAGCCCAGGCTGAGCCACAATTGGCTACCTGCATGCCCTGCACTGTGGGGGGAGGGTAGAGGTTGTGTGTATGGGGGTGTAGTATGGTCTGCAGTTGCCCCGATGGCAGTCCACGTGGGGCTGAGCCCCACCCACTCCTGCTGGGGGCAGCCCATGGTGTGCTGCAGCTCATGCCCACCGGCCCCAGCCCTAGGCAGTGCACAGCTTCTGGTGGGGCTGTTGCTGGTGCAGCTGCAGCTGCTGCTCTGTTCACCTCACCTCCAGCAGGAGCCACCCAGCTGAAATTTCCTGTCTACCTGTCTGGAGCAGTGTAGCTGGGGAAGGAGTGGGAGGAGGAGCTGTTACTGGAGGTGAAGGAAGCAGACCAGCACCCAGCTGGCTGCAGCTACACTGGAAACAGCCCAGCCAAGAGCTGCATACATTGGCTGGGGCCTGGGCTGGCGGGGCTGTTCTGCTTCCCTCACCTCCAATTGTGGTTTGTCCTCCCATTCCTGCCACTGCTGTGCCACTCTGGGTGGGTGAGGGGGCTCTGGCTCCAGCTCTCGGCCACCTTCCATCCACTCTGCCTGCCCACAGGTGGCTGCTCATCATGCCAGGTGGTTGGCGCAAGTGGTACAGTCAGGAACTGGAACCAGAGCCCAGTACACTAAGACAGGAGCCACCCAGTTAGAGCTGCCTCCCCACCCAAAGTGGTGCATCATGGGGAGGAGTGGCAGGAGGAGCTGCAGCTGGAATTAAGGGGAGTAGAATAGCCCTGCCAGCCTGGGCTCTGGCCAGTGTACACAGCTTCTGGCAGGGCTGTTCCTAGTGTGGCTGTAGCCATCTGAGTATGGCTTTGCTCCCCTTGTCTCCAGTGATGGTTCCTCCTCCAGCTTGTGCCCCTGCTGTGCTGTTCCAGATGGCTGAGTGGGAAGTTTCAGCTGGATGCCTCCTGTTGGAAGTGTTGGGAGCAGAGCAGCACTAGGAACAGCTCTGCTGGAAGCTGTGTGCACTGGTTGGAGCCTGGGCTTGGGGCATGGGTGTGAGTGGGCTGCTCCAGCAAGAACTGGTGGGGCTTGGCCCCATTCAGAGCACCACGGAGCCAGATCCAGTCAGTTGGTGGGCCAGATCTGGCCCATGGGCAGTATTTTCCCCACCTCTGGTCTAAGGATATTGTATAAAGATAGAAAAATACTGAGTTACAGACACTCTCTTCTCTCCTCACATTCCCTGTCTGCAGCTGAAGGTTGGCCACAGGCAGGATGCAGACTTGGGGACAGAGACTTTGCTGTTTCAGCTCAGGGATGGAGCATGCTGGGCGCTCAGCTGGAGTAGCTGAGTGCAGCCAAGTTCCAGTGTGCCTTCCTGGGAGGGCGGGCGGGGGTGGGGGGAGAACTATTAGGGGCCAGCAAAGAAGCCTGGGATGCTAGTGGATAGCTACCTAACTTGATTTGATAGGGGATCTGGTACAGAAGTTTGATGCACTGAACTAAGCTTGATGCACTGAACTGATTTCACAGTCAGGGCAGCTAGGATGTGGAACCAACTTCCAAGGGAAGTGGTGCTGGCTCCTATCTTGGGAGTCTTTAAGAGAAGGCTTGACGATTACCTATCTGGGGTCATATGAGCCCAGTATTCTCTCCTGCCCAGGGCAGGGGCTCAGACTTGATGATCTACTTAGGTCCCTTCCGACCCTACATCTATGAATCTATGATTAGATCCAGGACTACTTTAGACCAGGTTCAACAACTTTTAGTCCAGTCTATGTGCCCCAAATTTTTGTACGGTTACGGGCTTGGTTTGTTTTTATATCATGTAGTCCATATTATGTGTAAGGTCTGTACGTAGCCCCTGAGTCCTATCCTCCTCTTTCAGTTCTGCAGTAGCTGCGGTGACTGATTTAGTGTTAACTGTCAAGCACTGTGTGGCTATGGATCTCTAATACCTAATATGATGTAATCCCAAACTTCCAATTTGCTGAAAAATTGTACAGAATATTTTAGGGCAAATATAGAACTCCATGAAGGGATTCCTGTAGGGAGGACTGAACTGCCTTCTGTGGTATGAGGGAGACAGAGACATATGCAGCCATAGTGTGGGTTGTAATCTGTCTCCCTCCAGGGACTGCCCAACATCCTGCTGGTGCATAAAAATCAACTCTGGAGCAGCAAATGTGGTTTGGTTCTAATTTCAAAGCTGCAGTGCAAGGAATTACATTATACTTTTTTAAAAGCGTGGCATTTGGCACATTCCTTTTATTGTAGTTCAGTAGGGACTAATGAGTGTGTTACAAATTAAAAAATACTGTAAGAATTCTTTCCCTTAATCCTTGTATATTGGCAAAAATTCCTTTGCTCCAGTGCTAAATTGTACAGAAGAACCTATTGGATCCATGTGGCAAACTAATTTATTACCTTAAAGCATGAGGAAAGCTATCATGACTTCCACATGAATCAGATTATTTTATACAAAGTTGTGTGTGTACATGTAACCCACTTGTACTGTAGAAGAGAACTTTTCAAAATACAACTTGAGCATGCCCAGTGTAGAGATGGGCAGATACTACATCTGTCTTGGGAAGGTCAGTGAGACACTCTTGAGCATGCCTGGTGGGGAAGTGGTGATGACTGGTGGCCTTGTTGGGTCTACCACTGAGGTTGAGGAGAATAAATACAATACCAGGAAATAGGTTCAAGGGTTGTGTAGCAGATAGGACCTAGAGGGGAGAGTACCATGAGAACTGTCTGTGAAGTGGGATGGGGTCTGGCCAATTGAAATGAACTATCCTCTTAAACAGTGGCAACATTTAGGAGATGCACGGGGGTGCGTGTGCACTCCCTGAGAGTGCTGGTGCACCCCCTGACAGGCAGCATTTCCCACTTAGGCAATGGGCAGGGGGGGCAGGTGGGAGCACTGTTTGGGAAGTGGGGACACCAAAAGAAGTGCCACTGGCACTTCCAGATGTGCCCCTGGCCCGGATGCACTGCTGGCACTTCTGGGTTGGCATGATTGACCGCAGGGGACCCCCCACTCTCCCCTGGTCACTGACTGGCTGCTGTGGGGGCAAGTGCCCCCCCTGACTCAGGAGGCACCAGTCACCTGTGCTTTTAAAAAACATAACTCCAATTCACATAAAGGGAACCCACTTTGCAATGTAACAAATACGGATACGTTCCAAGACCTCGACTACTGAACCCCAGACCCATTTCTACCACTTTTACAAGAAAATTTTGGTACTCACCAAGACAGTACACACAATCACAGGGTGGTGGTGAATGTTACCATAATGGGGATGGTAACTACACATGTGCATACGACATGTACATACGACATGTACACATGTTGCAGACAATGAGCAAGGAGCGCAGATCCACACAGAAGACTCTTTCAGCACGTGTCACTTGCGCAATGAACCTCACAGAGCAGCTGACTGTAGGCTTCCACCACACCGATCGCATAAGGGTGAATTTTCCTTGCTTATAATGAATTTTCAGTCTAAAAAGGGTCATTGCATAAGAGTGAATTTGCACATACACAACCTGCATAAAGCAAGGGAAACCTGTATATGTATGTATATATGTATATATAAGTAAGTGTGTGTGTGTGTGTGTGTAAGCCTGGGGGTTGTGCACTTTATTGTAGGATCCTTACATGCACATAGAAGTACAATGCACATAACACACACACAGCACGCATATTCAGTATGTGATGTAAAACAACAGTCATTATCTGTCAGGATAAGATTGCAATACATGGCTCCAAATATATGATTTCTGTTTACTTGTAATGGAGAGAGTACATCATAAAACTTGCATAATTCTTAGGGGTGGCAAAGTAATCTTGTCATCTTGTTTGTATGGCAGTAAAAATGCATCACATTTTTATAGCACAAGAAAAGAATGCCATGCTGAAGAGTATAGTGCAATGAGTGAGGTAGGTAAATAGAACTTCATAGCCATTCACACGATCATGTATTCTTTCTAGTCTTGGTTTCTACAGTGATAACATAGTAGTTGTAATATATACCCCAGTGTTTGAGTCAGAAAGACATCTTTTCAAAACCCATTTTTCCCAGCCTGCTACTTCTAAGCAAACCTACTCAAAAGTTAATATATATAGAATCCTTGGCAATAATTCCCGATTGAATAGAATGGAAGATTTGCATAGGACTTTAAGGGGGCCAGGATTTCATACCTGGTGTTTTCCCCACCTGTGCCTTCAGCTTAGTCTGTATCCCCTTTCAAAGATGTAGTGTTTCTATAAAATATGCGACTCTGGAAATCAAGTCTCCATAGGTGGAACACAGTGGCTCGTCGTAAATTGATTGCAGAACCTGTGAGAGCAATATGGCTCCTCTCTGAACACACAAAGCAAAGCTCCAGAAATGTAAAGGTGTTGTGCACAATGAAGAATGTTTAATGGAACTCCAGCTACATGTGCTATATCATAGTCATAGAGGTTGCAGTGAATGGATGGTTGCAGTGGGTTGCTATATTTCATTCCTATTTTGGTATTTTGGGGATTGCACAGAAAACATTTGTGGCCACTTACAGCAAAGATGGTATATGGGTGCTACAGGCAGTGCAGCTTTCACTGTTGGGTTCTCCATGTGCTTTTCTTTATAGTGAGACTCTGAGTGCTTGTTTTTCTACAGGCCCATCATTATGAAGTAACAGGTGGGTAATGGTTATTTTGTAATTCACTTTAGTTTAGAAACCTCAGACTTTTGTGTTGGGAGCTTTTCTGTGATTTTTAAAAATAAATGGTTAATGAATTTTACCCTGACTTGGTGAGATGTTTTATGTTCTAGATTTGTAGTGTTCTTCTAGATCTTGAATCTAGGTGCATATTTGCAAATGTATGCAATAGCCATACATTCAGCATCTTTATTTCTCAGCTAAAAATAGCAGTAAACTGTATTTAGTGCTACCGTTATTCACATTCTATATTTTGCTTTTCTGTAAATCTCAAATATATAGTTCTTTACATGTGAGGTCTGTAGGTCTCTTGCATTACTTATTCTCTTGGTCAGAAGTGTCATTTCCATTAAAGACTATGGGTTTTTTTTTCTTTTCTGAGGTTGGCAAGATTATGCCCCCTTCACTGTAGTGTTTTGCTTTGTCTGCTGCTGAACTTTATTATGATGAATTTTTATGGATGCTTCCCTTTAATGCATGATTGTTGTCACAACCCAAAGGTGTGATTTTTGTTTTGTGTGCGCTTTGGCACCACTGAATTATGTTCCCGCTAAATTGCAGCTTCTTTGCACGGTGGAGTTTTCTGCCGCAGAGGAGAACCCCGGTGCAAAAGAATTCCTGCCAACTTGTAGCTTTCTTTGCAGGGTGCATTTCTTTGTTGCAGCACAGAAATGCTCGTTGCAAAGACTTCCCGTCACTTGTATTCTAATTCGAGCCCCATTATTGGCTTGCGTGAAATTATTCACACATGGCGGCTAGCGATTGGCTTGCTAGCCGTATAAAAGGCTTGAGTGGTTTCCGCCCAAGTTGGAGGACTCCACGAACACCAGGAGGAGGAGACTTCATGCTGTGTGAAGATCTCTAAGCGCTGCGGAGCCTATCGGACCCAGCGCATTTCAAGCAGGCAACAGGGGTCTGATCAGCCTCTAGCCTCTCCCCGTCACCGAGCGCAATCCTTGACGTACCCCCCTCGTTGCGCGCAAAAGGATCCACGGAGCCTCGACAACTCCGTGGGAGTGATCCGAGTGTTGTCTGAGTCCTCAAACGAGGATTTAAGCGGAGCTGTGCCTGGGAAACTGTCCAGCCTACACCACGGCCATCTTCGGTGTAAGTAAACAATCTTGAATCAACCATTACGCGTCCGTGCCTAATTCCAGCGTGTCGCCTGTTCTCTCCGACCCAGCGTGCATGGGCTGCTGGCCACAGCCCGCGCGGCGCGAAAAAGGGCCCGGACCGCTCCCCACCACCTGCACATGGCGACGAGGATGGGATCGGGAGAGGGCCTGCACAATTGTGTTCTTCACTCACTGTCATAGCCAGCTGGTCTTATTTCCATTTCCAAGCTTTATTATTAATAAAATACCAAGTATTATACTTATGTCTGCAGATTTCATAGCCTTTGCATTAGTCCAGACGTTCTCAGCCATTTTAGACTCAAGGCACCCCTTGGAAAATAACAGCTTGTAGCTTTAACTCATTTAATGACTACAGAAAATAATAGAGCAATTCTGCTGCAAATAATTCAGAAAAACCACAGGTCAGATAAGGTCAGAATGTTTTTGACAGTCTGGATTTCTATTTGAAAATTTTGGGTTTACCTTGTGAATCATGTGTAGGTGTTTGCACACCTAACAGCGTTGATATTGTGCAAAACCCCTAAAAGGATCTTGTGGTACCCTAGGGTGAAAATTGCTGCATTAGACCCCTTGCTCACTGTTTTCAGTGGTGTCAAATGGATATTTAAAAAATAATTTGAATAGTCTGATGCTTGTTTTTGTAGTTTCAACTCTCCCTTGGACATTAGGTTATATGAAAATGGAAAAAAAGATATGATGATTAAATGAAGTTTTCCAAAGTATTTTTCTACCTGTTTTAATTGCAGTAATCTTACATATTACAGGAGTAGAAGGTAAATGGACCAGGGAGTCCAACTAGTCAAGAATAGTGTGTGATTTCATAGAATTGATTATTCTCCCAAAATCATAATGAGAAGCAGGGCAGGGAGCTAGTTGTGTGGTTCAAACTCATTTTTGTTTTCTCTGTGAGAAACTGAAGTTAATCATTTGCAATGAACATTACAGTAAGGAGTAGTACATTTGTATTAACTGAACTATTCTAGTGATCAGTCCAGACTTCAGTTTACAGTAGATTGGAGACGTTTCCAAAGGAAGTCTCCAGAGTTCTTCAAGTGCTGTCAACTCAGAACGATTGATTGGTCTCCTAGTTCTCCCTTATTTGCTCAATCAAACTCCTATTTGGCATCAGTAAGGAATTTGGGGTCCACAAGGAATCAAGCTTGGGGTTTAGAGCAGCAGTATCTGGAGCCCTAGATTTCTACAAGGTCTTTTGAGCCACAGAGGCACTTAAATGTACAACAGCCGTTAGAAATTGAAGGTGGGAATGCTGCAATAAAATTTCTACCATACTCCAGTGCTACATAATGATGGGAGACCAATAAACTTTGTTATACTGTAGCACTGAAACAGTAACTTGTTTGCAAGACTGCAAATCACATCAAATGGAAAGAAAAAAACCAATCCAAGAGAAACAGCTTATTTTTTTAGAAGAAAAATGTCTCTCAGAAACATTATTGTATGGATTTTATTTTCCCTGTGATTACTCAACTGGGGCGCATCCACACATGCAAGCATGTGAGCTTGCAGCAGCTCAAATAGAAGTGGTGCAAATTTGAGCCGGGGCTTTTTGCCTCAGCGCACATACTTGGACATGTACTTTGTTGTGGAGCAAATTGTGCCACTTGGGGCAAAATAACCCTTCCTGGCTCCTCCCAGATCTGCAGGCAGGGGAAGCTAAAGCCTGGGGCCAGCACCTCTGCTGTCCCCAGCAGTATAAAAAGCTGCCCTGTTCTGACCGCATCAGTACAAAAAGCTGCCTTTGCAAGTTGCTCAAGGCTACTCTCTCTCAGGAGTTTCTGGGGCTCAGCCAATTGGTACCTGGTGACACCACACCTTGTGCCAGCTGGACTGCTGCAGCAGCCCTGAGAGTTCCCTGCACCCTCTACCCACTGTAGTAGTCTGGCAGTGGGGGCTGCTGCCTGGCTGGGACCTGCTGCATCCCTGCCAGACCCAGATGGGGACTGCACAGCCAGTAGAGGCATCTGCCCCTCTGGGCCAGCTGCCAGTGGGCTGTGGCTGCAGAGTTGGCCTCTGTGTGGAACTACTGCCATGTGTGCCCCTGCCCAGCCATCTGGGCAGCTATTTCCTGGAAGATGTTCCTGGTATAGTGACCTGCTTTGAACTGTCAAAGCATGTCCTCCTAGCCCCATTTGGCCAGGAGGTCAGCTACCTCCAGCTGGGTCCAAGGTACCAGCTCTGAGCAAGCAGGGTCCTGCCACTGGCCTCCCTAGCAGGAATTCTGGTGTTCCCTATGGGAAAACTGAAAAATCCCTGATAAAAAAAATCCCAAAGTCACTCTGTAAGATACCCCAAAATCCAATTAAACCAAAAGATCACTATAAAGAGAGAGAGAGAGTGAGACAGAGAGACAGCGATCAGTTGTGCAATGTTTTATTGATCTGTCTACAGTGTTACAGTGATTTGGAAGACTACCAGTGTCTCTATCATAATAATAAAATGAACTCTAAATACATGTTTCATGAATTCACGAATACATTAATATATATTTTGCTGCCCCCCAATAAGGGCTATGCCCCCCATGGGGCTACAGCTCCCACTCAGGGGCCACAACTCCCCACAGGGCTAACAGCCCCTTAACAGGGGCCAAATGGCCCCCCCAGGGGCTACCACCCCCCCTGCAGGGCCCACATGCCTCACCCCAGCCCCCTGATGGCTGCCCCAACTAGGCCCC
>NW_005843202.1:228575-252247 GCF_000455745.1 Alligator sinensis
GAGGGAGTGGGTGGGGCCAATGGGGGTGTCCCCCATAGCCCCTCCCCCTCCTCCAGCCCCCCAACCCCTTACTTACCAGCTCTTGAGCCCTGGTGCTGGCACGCTTCAGCACCAGGGCGAGGGCCAACCACAGAGACAATTTGGCAGCCAGCCTCCGATTGCCTCTGGTTGTTCAGGACCGTGGCCTGACCCACTTTTTTTAGCTCCATTTTTGTTTGACCCCTGGATATCCAAGGGTCTAATTTTGCCCCTGTGCTGCAAACTTGCAGTGGGGGGAACCTTTTCCTGTTTCTGCACGTGCCTCTTATAGCATCTTAAAGGGGTTTGAGACACTGCAAGAGGCATGTGTGGGCTCACCTGGTGTCCAAAGCTTTCATGTAGTTTTATGATGGATGCAATGAGAACTTGGTGTCTATTTTTTTGTCTTTATTTGAATGTTTTCAAATTGAGAATCTTTATTGGAGACCCTGAACTTTACTTTGGAATGGAAGTTACTCATCTTTGTAGGCTGGGAAGTGGATCTAGGGAGTCAGAATGCTGATCATATGGTATTTTCAGAAAAATATTTGTGTTTTATGACATAATGCTGGCATGTCTCCATTCTTCTTGCATTTTTAAAAGATTTTGGCAAAGCCCAGGAGCTTTAGAGAGAAGAGAAACAACATCTTTAGACATTTCTGTAAGGAGTACTGATATTTGGTGAGGAAAAATCATTCTAGTCTGAAATGTATGCATTTTTTCAGACTATATAATATGATATCATTGGAAAATTACTAATAACTGCCCCTATATAAAAGGGAACTGTTTGTCTTAGTAAAAGCATTTTTGTCTCTTTCTCAGAATAAAATTTTGTATTTATTTATGCCCAGAAAAGGAGCACTGTTAGCACCACTGTCCACTAGATGGTCCTTAGGGATTGTTAAAGCACAATTAACCCTTGAATAGAACATGAAATATGAATGAAGACAATTCGGTGTCCTAAAATCAAAGTTTCTCTTAAATGCAGACAACTCACTGTTTTAACATCCAACAACTTTGACAACTCAGTGTCCTAAAATCAAAATACAGATAACTATGTCAGACAACTCAGTGTCTTAAAATCAAAGTCTAACTTTATTAGTACAAGTATTATCTTAGCAGTTCCTATATTCGGAGAGAGAAAAACATTCAGTACAGTAATCTCACCCAATCTCAGATGTTACTTTGTTCAACAGAAAAGACAGCCACTTAGTTCCTGGCAGCAAAGGGTACATTGTGGGCTGGGATGGTCCAGGCAGGTGTTCGAAGGCTGGATTTATAATGACGATGACAAACTTTCTTGCCCCTCCCTTCAACTTCACTCCTTTAACTCTTCACTTTCAGATTGGTCTCTCTGCAGTACGCAAACTGTCCATCTTTTATCCCATCAGCATATTTTTGTCTAACAGACCTATTACAGGCACACCTCTGAATTTGGCCTTTTTCCGGTATCTTACTTTGGGCATTGTCCATTGGTCTCCCTTATCAGCTTTCATTAATAGATCCAATTCTTTCATCCCTCTGATTCAGCTGGTTAGTGCCAAGTTCAGTTAATTGGAGCTGGTTACAAGGCCATTGCTATGTTATGTTAAAAGAACTTCTCACAGTGATAAAAAAGAAAAGATATAATATAATGAGCACCTATAAACTGTACAAAAACAACTCAAAGCCAGCTAATAATAAAAAACAAAAGTTAATAAGGACAAAACTTAAGCAATAGTTAAATAAGGATAAAATATAAATAATACTATAAACAGGTGCAACTTCAAAGCATTAAACATAACAAGCTACCCTAACAGCACCCTCCAGCACTGATTTCTGTTTCCAGCAGTAGCGTTTTTAGTCATGCATCTAAGGGAGTCAGTTGATTTAGTGGCTCATTGTTCTTCATCCCACAGGTGTTAATGACCATCTGTTCTTTTTAATGGTCTTGGTGGTCTACCAATCAAGCTAACCTTTCTTTTGGAAAATTTTCTGTCTACTACCAACTCTCAGTCTCTCCTCTCCTATTTCACAGTCCTATAGATTATTTTTAGTTCTTTTCAAAATCATAGATCCACCCATGGAGGCCTGTCTTCAGCCTCACTGAGGGTTACAGTTTTGTTTGTGCAGGAAATTGAGCGAGCTGAAGATTAAGTTCTGTGCCTGCTCTATGCAGCCATAACTCTGGAATAATTTTTTTTCTTCATTCTGCCTGCCCAAAAACAAGGCTCATGCATTATTTGGGGCATGTTGTTTGTGACAAAATATGGTATTTTATATTGCTTCCCCTTTAACCCAAGTGGCTTGTCAAAATTCAGGATGTTTCAGGGGTCTTTCCAGTTGGATGAGGAGTCAGTAAGTAAAACCAGGTATATTTCTGAACATGAGTGAGACAAACATCAGACAGATTCTTTTCTCAGAAGTGTGCTAGCCTCATATACTTTGTGCTTAAGAAGATCTACCTAGCTTCTTCCTTTCTGGGCCATACTTATAATCCTTGCATTTACTTTCTGTTGCCAGTGCATACAATTAGCCACTCTTGTCCCAAGTCCCTATGTTAGCAACCAGACAGCGCATCTACACATGCAATTAATGTGAAGGAATAAACTCGCTGTTTATTGCTCCGGAGCTTATGGATCCCAGGCATGCTGTTTGAATGTGCGCCTAGGACTGCAGCATGTTGACCCAAGTTGGAGCAGCCACAGCTGGTGGGGGGACACTGGGGTCAGCCTGCCACTCTGAGGCTGTTCCTTCCCCCTGCTCAATGTGCTACAGAGGGCCTGGCTGGGGCACAAGGGTACTCCAGTGTGGGGCTAGCTGGCAGGCAGATCTGGCATTGAAGTACCCTTATGCCCCAGCCAGCAGAACAGTGTCTACATGTGCACTGCTGCTAATAGGGGTGCTTGTGTGAACTAGTGGAAGTTTCCAGATCACAGGCCCTGGTTCTCATGGGGAACTTAAATCACCTTGACATCTGCCCGAAGGGCAATGCAGCAGTGTATAGATAATCCAGGAAGTTTTTGGAGAGCATCAGAGACAACTTCTTGGTGCAAGTGCTGGAGTGACCAACTAGGGGCCTCTTTCCTTTTGACCTATTGATGACAAACAGGGAAGAATTGGTGGGGGTTGTAGAAGTGGCTGGCAACTTGGGCAGCAGTGATCATGAGATGATTCAGTTCAGGATCCTGACAAAACGAAGAAGGGAGAGCAGTACAGTACTGACCCTGGACTGCAGAAAAGCAGACTTTGACTCCCTCAGGGAACTGATGGGCAGGTTCCCCTGGGAGGCCAGTTTGAGGGGGAAAGGAGTCCTGGAGACCTGGTTGTATTTTAAAGAACCCTTACTGAGGGTGCAGGACCAAACCATCCTTATGTGCAGGAAGAATATCAACTGTGACAAGCAACCAGATTGGCTTAGCTGAGAACTCTTTAGTGAGCTTAAACACAAAAACGAAGCTTCCAAGAAGTTTGGACAAACAACTTGGGAGGAGTATAAGCATGTTGCTTGGGCATGCAGGGGTGAAGTCAGGAAAGCCGAAGCGCAACTGGAGTTAAAGCTAGCAAGGGACGTGAAGGGTAATAAGAAGGGTTTCTACAACTATGTTAACAACAAGAGGAAGGTCAGGGAAAAATGTGCGATCCTTACTGAATGGGGGAGGCAACCTAGTGACAGATGTTAAGGAAAAGGCTGAAGTACTTAATGCCTTTTTTACCTCGGTCTCCACAGGCAAAGTCAGCTCCCAGAATACTGTACCAGGTGGCACAGTTTGAGGAGAAGATGAGCAGCCCTCAGTGGTGAAAGAATGGGTTAGGGACTATTTAGAAAAGCTGGACATGTACAAGTCCATGGGGCTGGATGCAATGCATCTGAGGGTGTTGGGTGAGTCTGCTGATGTGACTGCAGAGCCACTGGCTGTTATCTTTGAAAACTCATGGCAATCAGGAGAGGTCCTGTACAATTGGAAAAGGCCAAATATAGTGCCTATCTTTAGGAACGGTAAGAAGGAGGATCCAGGGAACTACAAACCAGTCAGCCGTACCTCAGTCTCAGAAAAAATCATGGAGCAGGTCTGCAAAGAATCCATTTCTAGCACTTGGAGAAGAAGAAGGTATCTCAAGCAAAACTAAGGATGCCATCTCCCACTCTACTCGGCCTTGGTGAGGCCGGCCCTGCATCCAGTTCTGGGCGCCGCACTTCAAGAAGGATGTGGAGAAGCTTGAGAGAGTCCAAAGGAGGGCTACATGCATGATTAGAGGTCTGGAGAGCAGGTCACATGAGGAGAGGCTGAAAGACTTGGGACTGTTCAGCTTGGAGAACAGAAGACTCAGATGGGACTTGGTGGAAGCCTTTAAGTATATCAGGGGCGAACATCATGCACCTTGCTGGGGTCATCTGACCCCAGCGGCCTTTCCTGTCCAAGCGCAGGGGGGCTGGACCCAATGATCTCATGAGGTCCCTTCCAGCCCCTAACATCTATCTATGAAAGATGATTAGACACAGTCGGCATGGATTCACCAAGAGCAAGTCATGCCTGACCAACCTGATTGCCTTCTGTGATGAGATAATTGGCTCTTTGGATGTGGGGAAAGCAGTGGACATAATATACCTTGACTTTCACAAGGCTTTTGATACTGTCTTCCACAGCTAAATGCCTGGCTGGCAGCCAATATCAAGCAGAGTGCCCCAGGGGTCAGTCCTGGGGTTGGTTTTGTTCAATATCTTCATTAACTGTCTGGAAGATAGGATGGATAGTACCCTCAGCAAGTTCCCAGATGACACCAGGTTGCGGGCTGTAGTATATACACTGGATGGTAGTATTCAGAGTGGCCTAGGCAAGTTGGAGGATTGGACCAAAAGAAATCTCATGGGGTTTATCAAGGACAAATGCAAAGTCCTGCACTTAGGATAGAAGAATCCCATACGCCACTACAGCTTGGGACAGACTGGCTAAGGAGCTGCTTTGCAGAAAAGGACCTGGAGGTTACAGTAGACAGTAAGATTGATATGAGTCAGGAGTGTGCCCTTGTTGCCAAGAAGGCTAACAGCATACTGGGCTGCACTAGTAGAAGTATTGTCAGCACATGACGGAAGTAATTATCCTGCTCTATTCTGCACTGGTGAGGCCCCATCTTGAGTACCATGTCTACTTTTGGGACCACCACTATAGAAAGGATGTGGACAAGTTGCAGAGAGTCCAGTGGAGAGCAACGAAAATGGTTTGGAGACTGGAGCACATGACTTAGGAGAGGCTGAGGGAACCAAGGTTTGTTTAGTCTAGAGAAGAGAAGACAGAGGGGAGATTTGATAGCAGCCTTTAACTACCTGAAGGGTGGTTCCAAAGGGGATGGAGCTAGACTGTTCTCAGTGATGACAGAACAAGAAGCAAAGGTCTCAAGTTGCAGCAAGGGAGGTTTAGGTTGGATATTAAGAAAACTTTCTCACTAGGAGGTTTGGTGAAACTCTGGAAGGTGGTGGAAGCACCAGAGAGGTAGTAGAGTTTCCATCTTTGGAGATTTTTAAGGGCTGGCTTGGATCCACCCATGATTTCCATTAAGATAACTGGACATACATTAAAAAAAAAGGAAATTTAAATACAACGAAGTGACCACTGTTTGGACTTACTCCCCGGTCAAGAGGCAAATGATAGGAAGCATGAAATGGACCCACTGAGAGGGTATTTCACCCTCCTTTTTCTGGCTCCAAGAATGTCTCATTGAAAATTTTTTTTTAAAAAGAGGTGAAAATGTAGAACTGTGGTTTTAAAACTGTGAACTTTACGCTGACTAAAGTAACTGGATCTACTCTTTTATTGTAGGTCTAGGTTGATGTAACATATGGAGGTGAAAAATATGGATGTCTTCCATTTTATTTTCTACTCATTTTATTTTTGTCTGGGAAGAAAAGCATGCCAAAAAAATGGCCAAGTATACTGAGGCATGAAATTGAAGGAGTTGATCATTGCTATGATTCAGGCACCTAGCCATTTTATGGGGTTGGCATAAAAAGAAACACGTAGTAGAAAATACACAACTAAATAAGAAAAATACGTTGAAGCCAGGGTGTATTCATGCAAAGTGAAGAAGAGTGCTGTAGCCTTGAAAGCATTAAACTTGATCCAGCAAAAATGTGAGGTGCCCCAGCCATTTAGATGTGAATCTCTTTATAATCCACACAAGTATTAGAAAAATCTGAAACAGGTGAAGGTTCAAAAGCTGTAAAACCATTAAATGATTTCTCATTCATTTCTCAGATATTGGAACCTTTTAGTGAACTAAACGCTCCTTTTCTATTACACTATTAGCATATTGTGGTCACTTCACAATATACTGTTGCTTATAAAAAGGCTGAAAGTGATTTGTATCCAATCAGATCTATGTGACTCTATACGCTTGATATAAACTAAACTGGGTGATGTACATCATTTCATTGTTTGCTGTTGGGGAGAGGAAGGATGAAAAGTTTTTATTTTGTGAAATAATTATGCTCCTTCAATCTCATTTTTACAGTAAATTTGTCTTTTGAAAAACTGTCTCTATTTAGATGATACTTCACAGTCCAAGTGCTGGTGAAAAGAAGCCACAAATGCTACAGCTTCACTGCTTAGCTCTGAAATCATGAGCGACTGGTGCCTCCTGAGCCACTTGCCCCACCTTGACTGGACAGTCAGTGACCAGAAGGGGAGGGGGTCCCCCTGCGGCCAATCCTGCTGACCTGCAACAGGCAGCAGTGCACCACAGGCACTTCCAGGCATGCCATTGGCACTTACGGGTCAACGGGATTGGCCGTGGAGGGACTACTTCTCCTGGTCACACCCCAGCTGGCGCTGCCAGGGGGGCACCAGTGCTCTCGCCTGCTCCCACCTGGCCAGGAACACTGGCTGACTGGCAGTGCACCAGTGCTCTCAGGGTGTGCATGTGCACCCCCGTGCATCCCCTACATGTTGCCACTGTCCGAAATACTCAGAAGCCATCCTTAACTTTAATAGGGAGGTAATTTCAGAATGAGTTATAGGATGGCATTTATAATCTATCAGTGTATTTCAGAATTTCAAAGAGATGGGAAACTTGGCATTGTGGTGGGAAACTTGTGCCATTTCCAGGGGATTTGTAAGAGTATGTTATTGTTGGGCCTCTTGTCCCCAGTTTCTTTACCCTCTCCACAGTGCCTGCTCTGAACTGCCCCCAGTGGTTAGTCACCTGTTTAGGGGAGGGACATAGCTAGAAGAACTGTCCCTCTAAACCAGGAGAGATGCACCTGATACAAAAAGGCTACAAGGCAATGGTGAGCTGGATCATATATATAAGTATGTGTACAAATATGGCCTTTTATTGGCTAGTTATTCTTTAGAAGGGCTACATGTGTGTTTCTATTGCTGGGAGCTAACTGAAGCCCTCTCTTAGCTCATTTCGATGGGACCTGTGCATTTGCGTTTGAAGGATCAGCTTCATATGCACAGTTCATTGCATTGTGTGGCTTAATATAGCAACTATAAGAAGGAACCTCAAGGGTTATTTATTATCAAATGGTAACTGGAATTTCATTATTAAGTTCATTTTGTAAGTCTTCAAAATGGCTGGTAACTTTTTACAAAATGTCTAAGCTTTTGCATCCTTCAGTCTACCCAGTAAAATGACATTGCACTATAGTTTTTGAAGTAAAAGCAGTTTTATGAACAGGAACAGTAAAGTGTTTACTAAAAATTATTATTTGAACATTAGACATACTTCTTCATTAATTAAATGAATGAAGGAAAGGAAACATGGTGACAAAGGTAATTTAATCGTTGATATCTGAACCAGTAAGGGCTGTTCTAGGGTCTAATAGAAACTTCTTCCCTTGATTCCCCACAAAAATGTCTCCTTCACTTAGGGTGATGTGGACACACACATTTTCATAGAGGACTAGAGTTTAACTGACTTGCCAAAAGCTGTGTAGGAAGTTTTGTCAAGGAGCTGGGACAAAACACTGATTTCCGAAGTGATAAAAATGACAGGCAAATTCTAGAACTAATTCTCAGAGCTGTATAACAGGTGAAGCTGATATGACAGAATAAAAGGAAAATGTCATCCAAGAACTATTTCAGACCTTTCTGAGGGCCTCTGCCAAGAACCAAAGGGTCTGGAGTTTGGATTTGAACATTAGATTACGATTAGCTGTGGAAGTTCTATCATTACATTCTTCTGCCAAGGCACAAATGGAGCAACAAAAAACCATTGATCCAAAAGGTCATTTTGAAGGGATGGTGCTTGAAAGTACTAAAGTTACCAAGATGAAAAGAGTACAAAAATAGTAACCCAAACATGAATGGAGTTCTGTATGTCAAGCATTAACCCTTCAGTTTTTTGCATTTGTGCATACAAGTGAAGCACATATATGAAATTAATTTAATATGTAGCTAGAGACAGAAACAACATATGGGTACTCTGAACGACTCTCAGATGTTGATATGATGGATAATTATATGTGTTCCTTTAAATTAAATGGGTATTGTAGCATCTAAACGCCCAATATGGTATTTGGTTTTTCTTTTGATGCCATTTTTCTTCACATCAAGGGACAGTTACTGCTCTTCACTGTCACAAGATGACATCCAATGGCCATTACTCAAATATTATTTTGGCATAGAAGCCTTCACTCAATAGCAACAGCTGTTAAGGCAATGATACAAACACCTGTCACTATCATGGTTTGACTTGACTGAAGGATTCTTATTTTTTTTCTCTTAAATGACCAGAAAAAATTTCTCTGTGCATTTATCAGCTTTTCAGATGGTTTAAGGAGGTGGTATGGGGCCCAGATCCACAACTCATCTTCTTCTCTTATTCTCAAAAAGATAACTAAAGGCCAAGAACTTTAGTAAAATGGCTATTAAAGTATTCTGATATACAGTGGCTCCAGTGTCAGTCATGGATTGCAATCTGGCATGTATATTTGTGTTGTGGGGGTAGGCACAACAAGAGAATTCCCTTTGAATGACAAGTGATCATCTCATAATGTCATATTACCATGAATAAAGAAAAAGACTCATTATGTGATATTTTAACTAGATGGAAGTTAACAAAGAAATATAGTGTGTTGATGCTGAGAGGAAGGGTAGACTTGTGGTTAAGGCACTGGCCTGGAACTCAGGAGATGGGGGTTCGAATTTCTGGCTCTTCAAGAGACTTCTTGTGTGACCTAGGATGAGTCACATCCAGCTACATGTTCAAAACAGCTCACAGTAGGAACCAGATACTGAAAACAGAGAAATCCACATTGAGGCACCAAAACACATGCTGAGTCCTTTTGAAAATCTGGGCCCTACTGTAGGTGTTGAGCCTTTTGAGATGGATCCTGACCTCCTTTGTGAATCTGAGTCTGAGAGTCGAATCATATCTCACCTCCCTGCATGTAAATGTCATTTTCGCATTTACCTGGCTTTCAGATTCTGTTTCCACCTGTGGCAGAATAGGATTGGTGAGGTATGTGTGTACTTGCCAGAGAAGTGGGGAGAGCATTCCCACCTTTCAGCCTAGTGGCTAGCTAGAGTATTTGCCCAAGCAGCAGGAGGCCCTGGTTTAAACTCTCTGGGGGTTTGAACCTTTGTCTCCCACATCCTTGCAAACCACTTTATCAGTTCATGGGCTAGGTGTTAGCCAGCTTATTTTACAATTCTCTCTTTGAAACTGGTCTGCTCAGTAGCCAAAACAGGAAGACATGGGACCAGGAGGAAGAGAGCAAGCCAGAGGGCATGTATAGCTCAGTGATGAGGACACTGGCTTTGCATTCTGGCCCTACTCCCAATTAGTTTTCTGCACTTTTCATTTCATATTTATTGGGAAAATTGGCAAACAGCAGTGCAGTTGTACCTTCCCCAGTGTCAGGGCCCAGGGCAGTTCAGTGTCACAACCCAAAGGGTGTGATTTTTGTTTTTGTGTGCTTCGGCACTGCTAAATTGTTCCTGCTAAATTATAGCTGCTTTGCACGGTGGAGTTTTCTGCTGCAAAAGAGAACCCCGGTGCAAGGGAGAATTTCCCGCCAATTGGAAGCTTTCTTTGCAGGGTGCATTTCTTTGTTGCAGCACAGAGATGCTCGTTGCAAAGAGTTCCTGCCATTTGTATGCTAATTCGAGTCCCATTATTGGCCAGTTCTAAATTATTCACACGTGGCGGCTAGTGATTGGCTTGCTAGCCGTATAAAAGGCTTGAGTGGTTTCCGCCCAAGTTGGAGGACTCCACGAACACCGGGAGGAGGAGACTTCACACTGTGTGAAGATCTCTAAGCGCTGTGGATCCTTACGGACCCAGCGCATTTCAAGCAGGCAACAGAAGTCTGATCAACCTCTAGCCTCTCCCCTTCGTTGATCTCAGCCTAGACGTATCCCTTCCTGCGTGCAAAAGAACCGGACCCACGGAGCCTAGCAAACTTCGTGTGAGTGAATCCAGAGCTCTTCTACCTGGGTTCGAGTCCTGCAGGTTTATCTTCCCGTCTCCGAAAACCCATTGTGACGTACCCTCGTGTTTTGCATCTTCCTGTCGCCGAAAACCCCTTGCGACGTACCCTCGTGCCCTGCAGGTTCGAGTTTTGTTTTGTTGTCTGTCTGTAACCGCAACTGAAGCAAGTTTTCCAGCCTACACCACTGCCATCTCGGTGTAAGTAAACAATCTTTTAAACTACCGCTAAGCGTTTGTGCCTAATTCCAGCTCGATGGCCTTCCCTCTCCGACCCGGCGTGCCCGGGCTGCTGGCCACAGCCCGCGTGCAGCACGGAAAAGGGCTTGGGTCACTCCTGGCCCGCACATTCAGCAGCTGTAGGATCTCGATTCACACCCTTCTAGGAGGAAACCATTTCCCAACTGTTGGGTTTGAATCAGAACATCTAGGCTCAGAGGGTTCAGATACAAGATTTGGCTTGGGCTCACCTTTACCTAGAGTGAAATTAAAGTCTGTATTAAAGTGTTTTCAATTACATGCTTTAGAAAAATGATGCTTAAATTCATCTTGTCAGTCTGCTTCAAAGCAGGAGCTTTTTCTTTCTCTAAGGCCTTGAATAAATGCAGGATGTGTTGAGGCAAAACTGTTTCCAATTAGGCTGGTACATACTATACTTTAAGGATTTCAAGGCTAATTCAAAGAAATGTCCTGTAGCTGGATTTCAGAATGATGATGCATAGAAAGTTACCTGGAAAAGAAAATCACCTGTCTGAATTATTGTTACTGTGCACCAACAGATCTTCAATGGGCGCAAATTGACACATATCCATAGACTTCAATGGTGCTATGCTGAGTTGCACTACAGGAGGATTTTTTAAAAGTGTTTTTTAAATGATAAGAGAAAAAGTCAATTTTTTTTTTAAAGCATGAGATCCATTTAATGCACTTGCTGCCTTGGTAGCTAATGGAGACTTAAAGTATTTCTTGCTTTAGAGAAATAAAAGCAATTCCAGTGGGTTGTCCATTGCTTTTATCCAGTGTAAATCATTTACAGTAATGAATGTGCAATATTCAGCAGAAGCAGCAGTTTTTGATTGTGCGTGTTTGTTTTTTGCTTTACTGAAGAATCATTGTCCATCACTAATACTTTTGTGGAGTACTGGCCTGAAAACTACTGTCATCCCAAAGATTAAAAAAGGATTAGGGGTAAGTGATGGATTCCTCTGGTAAATTTATGTACACACGCAGCACATTAATTGTTCACATTCAGTTCTCCTGCTCAAGACAAATACTTGCATATTTATGTCTGACACTCTTATTTGTCAATTCGTGAAGCTGCCGCTACGGTGAACCCTGAACAAAATAATCATAGCAATCCTTTATACTCTCTCCCACATGCATTCCCGCACTTCACTATGTGCTTTCATAGGTTCACTCACACTCACTACTACTCTCTTACTAAAACTCCACCAACGAAGTAACTCTATTGCTAAGTTTGACCCACTCTATTAACTATGCTCTTGAAATCCCTGCTAATTTCTTTTGCCTGATGTAGGTGAGAACAGTAAGAAAAGTAAATTATATTTGGAAACAACAATATAAAAATAACCATTTCTTTTTTCCATGATGCTAAAATAGTGTAAATATGCCTAACGAGAACAAGATGTTTCCCAGATAGGCTATTACCCTGCAGCCGGCTCTATGTAGGCAGACCCCCAAACTTTGTGTGGAAACCTATTGACTTCAGTGGGGTTCCACACAAATGCATACTTCTTTCCACATGGAGATTATTGTCTAGTTTTTTTCCCCATATACCAATGAAGAAAAGGGTAGGGTTTTTCTTTTTTTAAATTTTAAAAGTATCTTTCTGAATTTTCCAAAACAAGGTGTGTGGTGAAAGATGAGTTGTTCAATCAATCCTCTAAAGGTTGTCTTGCTAGTTTAAAGGGTTAGTATCACTTAGTGCTAGCCTAGGCATTCTTAGGTTGCCATCCAGAGAGATCTAGGTATCTTCATAAATTACAGCAGGGCTTTGATAAAGATTAGAGTTCCACTATTCCTTCTGCCTCTGGAGGGATTTGCTTTAAAGGAATCGTATCCTGGGGGCCCTGAACAGTCTTCTCACCAATAACCTTATCTATTCAGCTGTACTATTTATGCACTTTGTGTAAGGGAAGAAGTGGTGATGACCTTGTAAGAAGCAGCAAGCTTGCATTTAAGCCTGCTTCTGGGTCTTTTTTGTTAATTACTTGAGTTAGGTCATTTAGACATATGAGCACCTAACAGTGTCCTCAAATTGGCCTAGATTATTGATGCAATTATTTGAGCTAGCAGAGGTTTAGCCCTCAAAATTTCCAAGTGCAAAATGACTTCAAAATCCTGTTCCTAGGAGCTGCAGCAAAAGAATGCTGTAAGAAGACATGCAATAAAATAAGTAAAGGACACTGTTTTGAATTATACTGTGACTTTATTTGTGGATTTGGTAAAGATTCAGGTCATGACCTTCTTTCACCTAAATAGGGCTTCCCATTCTTAATTGTGAGCTGCGTTGAATAATCCTCTTGGACACAGAAGCTGTTAGAGTTTTGACATACTTTGACATAATGCACCACAGAATAATTGTTACTCCATTTTAGCAAGCATGGTATTTCTGTTGTCTGATTTATAATATCAGGAATCTGATCTCTTCATGAGCTCATATACCTTCCATTAATTTAAATGGGAGATACTCAGAGGAAACTGTAGAGTGATATTGTCCCCTCATCTTGGATTCTCTTAGTAAACATTTATTTTGGTCTGGAAAACAGTGAGCTTCCGTGGAGATTTAGATAAAAATCTCAAGACTTGGGCAGAAATGACTTTCTTCATAGCAGGCTGTATATTTTACATTTAGTCACCTACGATGACCAATGACCTCAAATTTAGTGTTGGGTAAGGTAGCGATGGGGATGAGAGGTGCCGTTGTTCATCTTCTGGGTTCTGGAGCTGTGGCAATGTGGCAGCTTCAGCCACAAGACCCATAGGCTACAATTTAACCACTGGGTGTATTGGCAAACATATTCTATATTGAACTATATCTTCACTTCCCCTTTGCATTAATTATTGGCTGTGATTCCTGTCCACTCTGTGATCTATAGCAGAAAAAAAATCCTATTTGAATAGTTTGAAAAAAGATATTAACATTATTTTCTTTGAAAAGTTGCAGCCCTTAGTTCAGGCTGCCCAAGCACCAGAACTCAGGGATTGAACAGTTGTGCCACCTACTTCCATCACTACCTTGCTTATTGCTGAATTTGAGGTCTTCGGTGACTGTTGGTGACTAAGGGTGCCTGTAGATGTGCAGGGAGGCTGCTCTGATGCGCTGTAATTACACTGCATGGGAGCAGACTCGATTAGTCAAGTCTGCTGGAGGGGGCTAATTAGCGTGCTCCAGCAGCCTCCATGTCTCATGTATCAGTTTCCTGACTCCCCACATTTCAAAAATGTCAGTGGGGATGCATTAACTAAAGATTGTCAAATGAGCTTTAGTTAAAATGCTCCCACTGCCATTTTGAAGCATGGAGATGCTATACACAAGAAGCTGCAGGCTCTATAATTAGAGTGGCTCTTGGAGCTGCTCTAATTAAAACACCCTCCCCTTCCCCTAGAGCACTTGCAAAAACATCCTAAAATTGTTGGCACGGGAAAAAGGTTGGGGGGGAGGGCAGTGGTGTTCACCCCTTGAGTTGGTTCCAGCAGCTACATGACTGCCCTGCTACCAAAGGGTGGGTTGTTCATCTTGTGAGAAGCCCTTTGCGATGGATCCAATCCATGGAGCCAAATGAGTTTGACCCCCCTGGTTAGATCAACCTCTTTTCCTCACAACACTGGGAAATCACCAAAGAGAAAGAACAGCTTCTGATGTGCAAATAACCCCTGTGTCTATATGAGCTGTAATGTGACTAAGCCCTACCTCAGTGACTTGCATCCTGAGAAGTACATTTGTGACATTTACATTCACTTAAGTGAAGATTGCAGATAACTTACTTATAGGGAAGCAAAGTGAACCCAAACAGTGTGAAATGGTAAGCGGTATTGAAACATGTTTAGGAGAGGCAGTTTAAATATTAGAGGTGGCTTTCAAGCTCTAAATAAAAAGTGCATATAAATAAGGAATAAGAATGAGAGATGCAAAGAAAGATTTTACCAAGTTCTTGTCTTTAAATGAGACTGTTTGCCAAAGGTAATGATTCTCAATGCACTGAAAAAAAAATTATTGTAAAAAATTATAGGACAGGGAAACTGCTTGGTTTAGGACAGGGGTTATCACCTGGGGGTACTTGGACCGGTCCTAGGGGTTATGCACTGGTGGGTGGGGGTGGACTGCTGCCACCTCACAGAAGCAGGGACGGGGAGGGGCGAGGGCAGTGGCGCTCCTCTGCAGGGCGAGGAAGCTCTCACACAGTGGCCACCACTGCCACACATCAGCCCAGTGAGCTTCCTTGCCCTGCAGAGGGGCACTGCTGCCCTCACCCCAGCCTGGTGAGGTTCCCTGCCTGCTCTGGCCCTGGTCCTGGGAGGCGGTGGTGCTCTGTCTCTGCTTGCTTGCATGCTGTCCTCGCCTCCATCCTCCATGTCCAGCTGCATGCTACTACTCCCCCCTGCCCCCCGCTCAACATCTGGCCACGCACTACCCCCTTCCTCCCCCCACTCAGCGTCTGGTTGCCAGGGGTACTTAGACTAAAAAAGGTTGAAACCTCCTGGTTAAGGAGACTGGGAGCGCGTCTACATGAGATATTATGTCACTGTAGTGATGAGTTATGGTGATGTAGCATTGGCAGGCATGAGCTATGATGCTGATGCTATTGCAGAGTAGGGTTGGAGATGACCTGTGCACCACTGGGACTGCACAGTAACAACTTTAGCAAGTACTAAATGACTGCACAGTAACGACTGCACAGTCAGGTGCACATGTAGATGTGCCCTGGATCAACTCTTGTCATTAGGCTCTCATTTTGAACCCACCCCAGTTCAATAGGGGCTCAAAGCTAATTACCCAGCTAGTGATAGGTAGCTGTTAGATTCACTTAGGTTTGATTTGCAGGCCAGTATCTAGAGGAAGAGTGTCCATGTTACAAAACCACAAGCACAGCTGATGTTGACTAGCCACTTCGTTAACAGTCTTGAGACTGGAGCAAAGGCTGAATACACTGCCTGGTGATTAAGGCCTTCATCTGGAAAAATGCTTAAGTATGGATGTAATTAAGTTTCTTAAAGTTATGCTTCATTATTTTGTTGGACCAGATGTTAAATTAACCCCTCATTATTAGATGACTATTAAGGCCTGGCTTGACAAAGCCCTGACTTGAATGATCTAGTCAGGGGTGGTCCTACTTTGAGCAAGAGGTTGGATTAGATGACCTCCTGAGGTCCCTTCCAACCCTAATTTCCTATGATTCTGTGATTTACCTTGACTCAGTAGTATAACTTGAGGCAGTGGAGAAGGGAGGGGGTGGGCAGCAGTCGGGCATCAGCCCTGGGTTCCAGTCTGGAGGAGGTGTCATAATGGCAGCCCTGCAGGGAACCTGTGCTGCTGCTGCAGCCCCTCTTCAGGAGCTTGTACTGAGGTGGCAGCAGTTTGTGCTGCTGCCACAACTGCAATAGTCCCTGTGCAGGGAAGGAGCCCTTTTCTCCCCTTTCTTCTATGATGCTGCCCAGGGCACCCCTCTACCTTCACTCAGGGAGCATTGGATTAGGCTGGAACTCAGGGCTGAGGAATAATGGTTTGGATATATTAACATGGCACTGCCAATCCCCATGCTAGGGTTAGGGACAGATATTAGTAGTTACTGAATATTTTGCACGTTCTGTAAAAAATTAAAAAAAAAAGAACAACAACTCATAGTATTAGGATTTTGATAAATTACTGTTATAGTGATTCAGCGTGTTCATCTTTTGGCTGATGTAAGGTCTGACCCCATTGCAGTTACAGGAAAGGCACATGTGGATTCCAGCAGGCTTTTATGCAGGCCTTTATGTGCTTTGGACAAGTTCAGTTAATGGGTGGCTTTACATGGTATTGGGAAAAGAAAACAGCAAAATCCTCATGGTGTACCCTGGGGCAGACCTTTTCACTGTCAGCTGTCCCACATTAGAAGGAAAGATGTTTTAGAAAGTAGATGAACATCAGTGGGACAAAACCCTGAGTGATAGCAACCTCCTTTTAAGAAATAATACAAAATTGGCAAAACGTCCAAACCTGCTTCTGAATTTTGTGGATTTGAATGAAGGAAAGGTGGTTTAGTTTGGTTTCTGTTATCAAGCTATTTCAGTTGGGACTTCTGAGGTTTTATACATTGTTTTAATGTTTACTTCTCCCAAAAAGACATATATTGGTATATACACTTGTGTTTTCAGGCCAAATATTGTTGTTTTTAATTAAATCCAGGTCCCATTTTGTAAATCAGTGATTCTCCACCAGGATGCTACACCATTCTGAAGTAGCTTGGGATCCTTTCAAGGGGTCCGTGGAAGGCCGTGCAATGTTAGCACTGTCAATTGTGCAAATATGATTCATGTGATAAACCCAGAGATTTCAACCAGGACTCTTTAGTGTTAAAGTCATTCTGCCCTTTTGTGGTCTTTCTGAGTTTTTTGCAACACAGAAATTCTTTTATTATTTTTCTCTCATCAAAAAAATGGTGAACATTAAGAGGTGGCTTTTTCTGAGAGACACCTTGAGTCTATCCAGGAGTGCCTCATGTAAAAAAAAAGGATGCACCAGGTCAGTGAAATTACTGCCATCCTGAAAATTATGTTAGTGAACTGATAGATAAGTAAGAGTACGTCCCTTCAAAATGTGTCATGAGCCCTCCTTTTACCGTTTATGAAGCTTCACCCTTTTTATAGTAACATTTTAGAGGCTCATGACAATTACTTAATTTAAAAGTAATTTGTTAAACACAATCAAACAAGTAAACAACTAATCAAAAAACTACATGTAAATTCCTCTTCAGGTTATGCAGTGATTTCTGTGTCTCTGCCTATTAGAGCGAAAGCTTTTTGTTGCAGGTGCTACATTTATTTTTGTTCCTGGTATAATGCCAAATAAAGGAGCACTATGATCCTTATTCTTTCAGCCCTTGCCCAGGGATCACTCTCATTTTCTTTCCCTGCCCCCAAAAGATGTAAGTAATAATTCATACCCTCTTGTTCCTATCCCAGTCCTCCTTGAGTCACCACAGTCTTAAGGATCCTTCAATACTGTTTTTGAGATGGATCAGTAATAGTTCCCAAAACAGTTTTAATTTCTTGTTATGACATATTATTTAGGCAGGACAAAACTATCAGTGCAAATTACTGATACCAAAATTATATAAAAGTTCAAAACCTGAAAACAGTATTCTAAATCAGTTATAACTAGTTGCTATAGAGAAACCAAGGAAGAGTTGTCAAATGCAAACATAGCAGTTAGACTCTCTCTCTAAAATCTTGGTTTAACTAGTACAAGTAGATCTAAAGTTTTTATTGAAAAAGCTATACATTCCTTCAATGTTTGCATAGAAGTTTAGGTGCAAATGTTGGAAAAAGGCCCATGGGATCAAACCCTGCCACAATGCAGAGCTCTTTTGACTTCATTCTTTTGGCTTTGTATGGTCCCAGGGGTCCATTTGCACAGTTTCAGCTGCAAGATAAAGGATTTAATGATTAAGGAGAGGTTTAAATATTGAGCTGGTGGGTAGGGCCCAACAAGGCAACAAAAGATCCAACCTCAAATGAGAGAAGACCCACAGACTCCAGAATTTCACTGATTATGGGGGACAAAGAAAGAAAACAGGATGACCCTGTGAAGGTCACAGGGTCAAAATGAGGGATCCAGAGGGGAATACTAAGGAGAAAACCATTTACAACACACCCTGCCCCATGAAAGAGTCCAAATAATGCCTGCCTGGAGGTGAAATTTTCTGCTTATCCAGCACAACCAGAAAAGTGTTGGTGAATTTTGAAAAATTGTTGTGCCTAATATAGAAAAACCTAGCTTATTTTACTTGTGGTTAGTTGGATATAATATTTTGTGCATGGTTAAATGATTCCTCTGATTGGGATAATTGGGCAGTTACCTCAAGTTTTCAGAAAAAGAATAAAAATAAAACATGTTGCTCAGGTTTTTGAGTTCTGAGAGAGCATATCTGGTTTCAGATGATATCACTCTGACCTCTCAGCTTCATTCAGCACCCATATCAAGGATGGCATATTCCTGACAGAGAAGTGGGGCTGGGTAGGGGGGAGAGAGAGAGAATGAACTTTAATAACCTGAATCAGTTTAAAGAACTTAATAAAGGAGAAAAAATTGCATCTAGTTGTAATATATTAGATGAAACAATCCATGACCATGATCAAAAATAAACCCAAACCACTAAAAAATATGTATATTTTAATTGTTTTAAATTAAGGCATATGGGGCAGAGGCATTATTTCTATGAGAAGCAAGTCTCATTTGTGCCAGAGCAGTAAGTTGTCCAACTGCATCTCTGGTAAAGGATTGACTAAAGCAGGAAGAGGAGGAGGAAAAGAGAACTTTCCCTTCCAAAAACTGAAATGTAACATTTTCCCCCTTTAGATAGCCCTGAATTTAATCTTTTGTTGGGGGAGACTATTTTTGCTCAGGAACATGTACTACAATTATTGGTTTTGATTCTTAATAAGTATAAAAGCATGTATACTGAACCCATCACTATGCCTGCAGTATAAAAGCCTGCATTCTGTATTCTCTCCATGTACAGGTCATGGATATTTCATCTAATATATTACTTACAACTAGCTGCATTGATTAGACAGAAATAGCAGCCCCAGCATCTCCTCCCACTATGCAGCATTATATGAAGCAACAAGACCTATTTGCCACAGGCCCAGTATTGGAAGAGTTTGTACCCATCACCTTTTATCTCCTCTACTATTATTTGTGCCTCGTCTTGCAGTGAGCTGTGTCACTGACTAAAAGTACAACAAAAGCTCTGAAAAGGACAACAGGGGGAGAGTTGCTGCACTGAAATATTTTGATCTTTTCTATGAAAATAAAAGATGATTTTTGCAGTCAAAAACCTGTTTTCTTCAGGAAAAAAGGTGAAAATCTCGCCTCCAAGCAAACAGATGATGCTAGGCAGATTTGTTTCCTTGTGAAATTTTATGCCACACAAATGTGCCTGCCGGCAGAAATGGCCAAATTTTCCCCTTGTCTGTATATGTGAATCCTTTTAAAAACCCAGAGACATTGGGAGCTTTTGGAGACCAGGCTTCACATCCGTGAGGTTGCTGACGGACATTCATTTAAAGGTGAGATGTGATCTGATCCCTCATCCCAACAATTGTGTCTCCTGCCATGCAACATGTGTATGGCAGAACATGTGATTTTGGGATCAGGGATCAGATCCTTATCATGTCCTACTTGCCAGTGCTGGGGGAGTCTGGGATTATGATCCTGGGTAATCCCTGCACTAGCAAGTTGAAAGTCAGGTTCTTGAAAATCAGCTGATTGTTAGCTGGTTCTGGGATTGCACCGGGGCTTGAAGCGGCGTTGGTGTAGTTCCTACAGCTGGCCAATGAACATGGGCTGAATCAGACTGAATGTCAGCAAGTGGGGACCATATCAGGTCTGGATGGTAACCGCAGTGCAATCCTAAACCTGACACGCATTCAAATGTAGGTGTGATTAAAACCAGTCACTGAAGTATTTTGTGTAATATTTTTGTGGCTTGTTTCCCTTTTTGTGGCACCATTATTTCCTTGAAACTAATGTTAGGAACCTAATGTTACTAGAAATGGAGACAAAATAATGTTTAACATGTTGGTCAAATTGAGGGCCTGGTACAACTTCCATTTCCTAGTCTCGCTGGGACACCTACTCTGCGGGCGCGTCTACACGAGACGCTAACTGTGCAAAAGCCTAATTCTACTGTGCAGTAGCATGCAGGGCAAAAACCATGCTAATACACTACTGTGCACTAGTATTAAGCTACGGCTCAGTTAGCATCACTAAAAAGCCATGTGCTGGTGCTACTGTGCAGTAACAACTGTTACTGCGCATTGATTTAGTACTTGGTTATGCAAGTACTAAACATGATGCACTGTAACTACAGTGGTTTAATGAACATGTTGACGCTCCTTATTTCTAATAAACTCATATCGGCCCATGATTGTTTAATTTACCAGTCTCTGCATGCTCTCCACATTAGCAAAAGTTATTGCTGTTAATGTTTTGGTAGTAGGTAAAAATTCTCATTCTCACACTTTTGTTGCTTCCAGCTATGTCTCTTCCTCTGTTTATCTATTGTATGAACCTCCTTATTCTCTAACTCTTCCCCTTCTTTTAATCCCCGACAACCTCTACAGACATGGCCATCCAGGCTCCCATATCCAGACTTAAAGCTGCCAAAATTATCTTCCTCTCTCACTGTTCTGACTCTGCTACTCCTTGAAACCTTTCTGTTTTACCTGTTTTGTTTGCTATTTGTTTGCTAACCATAATTCAGATTCTTGCTTCATCTAACTTCCTCCAGTTCCCCATTCATTGCATATGTGTTTCGCATCAAAACTCTCCTTTTACATCTTCCACTTGCTGTCATCATGGTGCCTTCTTTAATATGACTCTTAATGCTCCCTTTCTGTAGGACAACCTCCTTTTCTGTAGCAAGCAACCTCTTACTTTTTTAGTGAAGTCCCACTATATGACACATTCTTGTGAATTTCCCTCAACAAGCATCCACTAAAAAATTCTTATTCACTGTTAATTTAATCCTGTGGTTGGGGTATTATAGATCTGCTCTGTATCACTGAAGTCTGATTTAGAGTGTAAATCAACAGGGCATTAGCAATGTCTTCCTTTACTTGTGCAGAACCAAGAGTATCTTAGCATCAAGCACAAGAAGAAACTGGGTTCTAGGTCTGGTCTTGCATGACTGCAAGGTAGAATACGTTCTTAGAGTTTCACCTTGGTCTGCTCCAATTCCTTTCTTGTGTATCACTTTTTGTTTTTTAGGGTCAGGCTGTGATAGGAATTTGTGTAGCCTGAGGTTCACAATTTTGCTTTTGTCAAATGTAGTGATTTATCCTAAGTGATGAGATGGACCCTACAGATTTGGTCACGAGAGAAATGGCTAGATGGAAGATGAACTTGGAATTCTGCAATATATATTGATTGAATGTGTGGCTATAATACAAAGTGAGGAGCCTAAGGGCAAGGTCTTAAAATAGGACTGTCCAACTGGCAACCCATGGGTGGCGTGTGGCCCACAAGGGAATAATGAGGCCCCCAGAATCCCACCCAGCCATTGCTACCCCCATTGCTCTGACTGCAACAGAAGCTGGGGTCTTTGGGCAACCCCTCCCTCCTTCAGTTTCCACATCTTGCCCTGCCCCAGGGGGAAGGTTGGTATGACACAGCCCTTGATGCCAAGAGAGCTGACAGCCTGGAATACCTGTGCAGTACAATGCAATGGGAGAGTCCATGGCCAGGGAAATGAAGGTGAGGCCAGGATGCACATGTGAAGTGCAGTGGAGGGAGGAAGGAGAGCATTCACCCTTCCAGGCAAGCAGTGTAGTGTGGAGCTAGGGTGGGGGAGGAGGTGGTCATTCATGAGGCATGCAGCTTGGGGTGCCTGTTGCTTTCCCTGGTGCGGCCCATGGGGTATGTGGCATCTAGACACTTAGAAGTTGGACAGCCCCATATGAAAAGAATAGTGTTAGGATATCATTCATCAGGGACTTGGAGCAGGGTGTATGCCTTACCAAATATACAAAAGGCAACAAAACATTGCACCAACCAGAGCTGATGTTAGACTGCAGGGAAAAAAAAGAGGGTTGAAGAACCTCTGTTTATTGGGAATACACAAAATAAATGAATTCTAGATCTTAATCTTAACTAAACATTAATTAGTAAATGTTTGTACAACACTTGGAACATGTACAGTCTATGTAAATGCAATAATTATGAATAATCATGTTATTTTGATGGGTGACTGATATCATCATTGGAATGGATGCGTCTTTTTGAGCCTCTCATGTTGATGTCAGCTGGTGAAAATGCTTCATTCACGGAATGGTTAGGTGGTTGTTGCTGAGAATAAATGCACTACACTGTCCTAGGATGTGTGTGGAAGACTGACAACTTTGCATCCCAAGGTGAGAAAACCAATGCTTCTCCTGACTCTGTAAAGGGGAAAACATTTTTGGAAACTGGAAGTCAATAATAAAATCTGATGTTGAAATTTGCTTTCTAAGTGGTAGGCTGATAAAGAACCAATGGTGTTTTGGGGGCAGGTATTACTGGTGGCTGTGTATTTCTCTTGGAAGTATTGGACTATCCAGTACCACAGTAAAGGAGGGATGAGCGGGGCCACCACTCCGGCCACCGAAGCAAAGGGGCATCAACAGGCGAGTTACAAGTTGATATTTTGTTATAATATTTTGAAACATTTTGGCTGATGTGGCTGATAATGTCACTGATAAATGCCATGTGTATGCACGCAGCTGCAGCATGCATGTGGCCAGCCCGGCAGCTTGGAGAGCAGCATCTGGCTGATGAGTGTGTTGGGGGGAAGGGGTGGGGGGAGAGAAGGGGCATGCGGAGGAGAGATTGAGGCCCCATGGTGAGGAGGGGGCTGGGACCGGGGCAGGTGCTGCTCAGCTGGGGGAGGGTGTGGGACAGAGCCACGACTGGCTCATCTGGGGGGCGCAGGAAGTGGGGCGGCTTCCACCACTGTGTGTACCCCGGGCATGCATGGAGGGGCCTATGCCCCCCAATCTGTGCATGGGGGGAGGGTGGGTTGCTGCCGTGGGCTTACTCCAGGCACCGAACTTCCTTGCTACGGCACTGGTACTATCTTTGCCACTCAGTGCCCCTTGCCAGGGTGCACTGTCAATGTATCTGGTTCAATAGCCAGCTTGCTAGCATCCCCTGTTCTGGGCAAGGCCCAAACAGCAGATAGGAAGGACATGCTAATTAGGGAAGAGCCCAACTGGGAGGTTCTAAAATGCTTTCAAGGGGGAAAGAAGAAGCAGTAGAGTCTATGATGCTGGTAGGGGATTGGGCGATACTGATTTAAGGACTCCCTCGTGAGGTTAGGAAGGCAAGGCCACTTGCTTATGGGCTTGTTTTTATGTTTTGAGAATAAAATTACTCAGGGACACATCTACACGTGCAATTAATGTGCAGAAAATGCAGTAAGCTTTCCCTGAGAGCATGCTTACACATGCGCCAATCAGGAGCAGCTCAGGGCATTCCC
>NW_005843202.1:252257-274023 GCF_000455745.1 Alligator sinensis
ACCATATGGCATCTAGGGTGAGTTCTAGGCTCTCCTGGGTACCAGCTTGGGGCTGGCAGGGGGCACTAGGGTCAGGCGTGGGCTCTGGGGGGTTGGGAGAAGCAGGGAGCTGTCCTGCCTGCAGGGCAGATGCCTGCCACCCTGTGCCCCTGCCCCAGGCAACTACCTGCTGCCCAACACCGACTGATCTCAGAGCAGGGACTGTGACAGTGTCCCCTGCCCCCACAGCAGGCAGCTCATGGGCCCTGGCTCTGAGATCAGTTGGGGGAGGGGGTTACAGTTTTCCTGCCCCCTTCCTGCCTGAGCTGACTGGAAGCAGATTGCTCCTGGTCGTTTATATAACCGTGAGTGCATTAGCTAATGCACAGTAAATCTAGTACCTGTATGGTAGTAGAAAACCATGCATTAGCTTATTTTAATGTACAGTAGCTGCTGTGCACAGTTACATGTTGACACTTTACTGTGCAGTAGATTAGTTTACTGTGCAGTTAAGCTTCTTGGGTAGACACACCCAGGGATGCTGTAAAATGGTTGTCTTTTCCCTGACTGGGGAACTAGAACTCAGTTTAAATCTAGAATAAATAGTTTCCATTTTCAATAATGATTGCATTTCTCTTAACATTGAATTTGTTGCCCTTCCTAGTATTAGCACTGTTGTGCAATGACACCTTTTGCATAGTCTAGATCAAGAGAGAGCTTCCAAAGATATTTGTTTATACTTGAATCAGATATGGAGAAGGTTGGGAAGGGGTATATCCTAGGGAATAACATGACTAATTTCTACACTTTCATCCATTCCTAAATTGAATTTTGTTTTGCTTGACCTCAACTTCTTGTTATACCTCTTTGCGGACTCTGTGGTATACTATTTATGATTGGTACATTATCAGCTCTCATTAATTAAGAGTGGCCCAACAGCAACCTTTTGCATGATAATATTTTCCTAATAGGTTTTGGAGGTAAAGAACAGCTCTGAGCAATGAAGTTTTGTTGTGGAAAGCTTATGTTATATATAATCCAATGCTGCTTAGTAAATGAAGCAGTATCTAATGAAGCCCATGCTCAACTTAGCAAAATTATATCTGTTACTGTATATATTGTTTCCTGGCAGTAATAGCTAGGAGTAGTGACAGGGCTGAGATAAAAACCTAGATCACACCACCGCTGAATTCTGTGGAGGGGAAATATTTCAACATTCATATTTGAATGTTGCTGTTCAGATTAATTTTGAATGAGGATAATATTTATAGTAACAGCTAAACAAGAGTCCTGATATGAAACAATCTCATTCCTTGTGAATCTAACAGAAAATCAATTCTCTTGCCTTTGCCTTCTCTAAATAGCTCTTGGTTTCTTGCTAGCTCTTCTGCTTGGTCTTTTAATCGCCTCATGATATGCAGAGCTGGATGTGGGTAGGGGTCTAGAAAAAAATCCCCCTTCCTCAAAGGCATCTTTCACAGTGCAGCTGCTGATCATGTGAACATATTCATATTTCCTTCCCAGCTGACATTCTTTCCCTGCAAATGTCTGGCGTGATTGGAGATGGTAAATGAGTGTTCGGAGGGAAAGAAGCTAGGGAATTACAGGTAAGAATAAGAATTTCTCCAGTTGCATTGAGATAAGCAGCATATGAAATGCAGGGCAGTCACTGGATAACACAAAGAGCACTGTACTGGGATGATGCATTATGTGAGCCAAGGACATTCCTCGAAAGCAAAGGTTTCAGAGCAGAACAGTTCCATTCTGTTTTCTAAGCTTTCCCTGGATTTGAATTTTTCTCTCCTATTTACCTTTTTGTGCATTTTAATTTTGTTTTATTAAATTTAAATTCACACTTAAGTGTGCATGTAGAATTTAAAATGTTTTCCCTAAAGCCTGTATAGACTTTAAAAAAGAAGCAGGCCCTTTAACTAATAAAAATTAGAGGGCTTGTTGAGGCAGGATATTTTTAAATTTATGTGAATAATTACAAAAAAATGCAGCTTAAACATAGGTCATCAGAGTTTCAAATTGAACGTTGAACAGGTTTATTTTTTTTTTAATTCTTTTTTTAAATGTTTAATTTAAAGGGGTTCCTGAATTTAACTTAAATAAAAATCACTGATTATTAACTAGCCTGTACTCTATGCTGCCCTCTTCCCCACTTATCTTTTTTGTCTTCCTACTCCATAGAGAGATGCTCCCTGGCTTGCCACCGACATCTGATCCCTCTGTTCATATTCACAGACTGTGGAGCATTTCTGGCAGAAATCCCACAGCCAGGCTGACTTCTTCCCACTACAAATTTGTTCTCTTGTCTTTTGGTCCTGCCATTTTCCTAGCTAAATAACTCTACTTTTCAGCCTAATCGAAGCTAATAACTTCAGTCCCAGCCACTCAGCTCTTCGAACCCTGCCCCCTTCCTGGCTTCATGTCTCTCTGCACAAAATCTCACAGATTTCTTTCCTGAGAAAATTGACAAATACGATGCAGATGTCTTCCTCCTGTTGCTTCTTTTCATGCCCCTCCTCCTTCAGTTTTTTTTCCTTTTTCTCCTTGGTGACAGATTCAGGAGTTTCTAGACTGTTCTCATTCCCTAATCCCTCCATTTATCCCAGTGACAGTATCAAATCCCATTTAATGATCTCCTGTGAGCCCATTCTCATCATCTCCCTTACTTTTCTCCTTAACCTCTTTTCTCACTTTCTTCTCACAATACAGTCATGCTTTAGTCGACCCCATCTTAAAACAATTGACTCTACTTGCCTCTGTGGCTACCCTTTTATCTCCCTTCTCCATTTTCTTTCTAAGCTTATTGAATATATGGTTTATTCAATAAACCTCCTCTGCAGTTCCATCCCAGACCCTCTCTACTACACCTTCTGTCTCTTATGCTCAACTGAAACCGTTCCTGCCTGGTCTCTAATTACCTACTTATAGTGTCTGAGGAGATCAATACTTCAGTCTCATTCTCCTTCAGCTGTCAGTTGCCTTTGATATAGTCAACTATGTCCTTCTTGAAAGCTTGGGCCCCTTTTGCTTTCTGTGGCTGCGTCCAGATGTGCGTGGACATATGGTTCCCTGTAGACAACTAGCGGTAGCACACCTTGTGCCACTACCAGTTGTCTCTGGGGAACTCCTGTGCCGTGCACACTGGCGCATGGCAAGTTACCCTGGGTGGGGTAGGGGAGGCTGGGGCCAGCACTGGGCTGGCCCCAGAAGCCTTACCTGGGGTCCTGGGGGCCTCCCAGGGCTGCAGCAGCAGCGACCCTGCAGCTGGAAGCCTGGTCAGCAGTAGAATGTAGCTCCAGCTGGCCAGGCTCTGGCTTCAGGCGCCGCTTGCTGCTGCCATGCATGCCCTCCACTTTTTTTAACCCCTGAATATCCAGGGGTTAAAAAAATAACCATCTGCGCTGCTCCCTTGCAGTGCGAAGAACAATTGAACATGCAGTATGTGGTGCCACATGCAGTGCCACATACCGCGTGGCTGTGTGCATCTGGATGCGGCCTGTAAATCCATCCTCTTCTGGTTCTCCTCCTAACCTTTTGATTATTCTTTAGTGATCTTGCCCATTCTGTTCCAACTTTCTGTGAATTCCACAGAACTCTTTCCTTGGTCCCACTTCTCTTCCCCAGAAATTAATCTCATTTTTGGTTATTATTATTATTGTTATTAACCTCAATTTCATTCCCAAATTGAATTGCCACCACTGTGTTGATGACTCTCAGATGTACCACTCTTCTCTAGATCTGGGATGAAGTAGGGCAACACTGTGCCCAGGGCCATTGAGGCACATGGGGAACGCCAGCTTCTGCCATGCTGATTGCAGTGGCACAGTCAGCCTCTACTATAGCAAAGGCAGCTTTTGCAGCCCCTGTCCAAGGGCAGCACCTGGGGCTGCTGTACCAGTTGTCTCCCACTCAGTTATGCTCCTACTCTAGATAAATCTCCTTTTGTCCAGACTCATCTCAAACTTTCTACTTAAGCTCCCCCTAATGTCCAGCTCTCAGCCCAATCACATCACAGTGAAGTCAGTTTGCTGTGCATCACCTCCTTTCTCCTCATGTGCTCTACATCACTTCCTTTATCAATTGCTGTGGACAAGGCTACCATTCTTCTTGTCATTTGGGTCCATAGCCTAAGCATCATCTTTGAATTGGATTCTCTCTGTGCCGAGACATGCTGACTATGTCCACATCTTATAGATATTATTTGGACAACATCTCTTCGATATTGCCCTTTCTAGCCATCCACATGGCTGGAACTCTTATTCAGGCTCTTATAATTTCTCATATCAGTTATAGCAGGGATGTCAAATTCACCTTGTGCCCTGGGTCAGATCTGGACCATGGAGCTCCTTGTGGACCAGAGCCAGCCTAGGGCATGAGGAAGCAGTGGCAGCTCCAGCTCTGACCCGGAGTATGTGGTAGGAGCAGCTCTGGCCCCAACCCTGCCTCAGAGCACATGGTGGTGGCAGCTTCAACCCATGCAGCATGTGGCTCCAGACTTCACTATGAGCTGTATGCTGAAGCTGGAGCCACCACTGCTGTATGCCCAATGCTGCCGTAGCAGCTCCAGCTCTGACTCTGGCTCCAGCATAGGACATGTGACAGAGGCAAGTGTCTGGGGCAGTAGGGCCATGGCAGTGCAGATGAGCGAAGCAGCCAGAGGGCAACTGGGGCTGTGCCAGCTTTCACTTGCCTTCCTGCTGCTGACCATCATATCTGTCAGGGCTTGACGGCCCCAGATTCTGAGGCAGGCCACTCCCCACAGCCACACTGGTAGTCTGGCAGGCCACATAGATTGGCTCCATGGGCTGGATCCAACCTGCAGGCCATATCTTTGACACCCCTGAATTACAGCAACATCCTGTTCTCTGACCTTGATGAATATAGTCTTGCTTTGCTTTGTATCTATTCCAAATGCTGCTGCAAAGATCGTTCTCCTAATCTATTACTTTCATCATGTCAGCCTTCTTTTTGAAACCCATTACTGACGTGCCCTTTCCTCTCTCTCTTGCAACTGACATCAGCTGCTTGTCTTCACTTTCAAGACCCTGCACAGTCTACTCTCAGTCTACCTACCTTGTCTCGTTCAGAAACGTGAGATCAACTCCCACGTCTAATCAGCCCATCACTCACTTGCTAAACTTCCAACTGAGCACCTTTGTTTTGGGGAAGCTCCCCATAGACCTCCAGAAAACCTTTTCATTCTCAAACCTCTCCTTAAAATTATCTTTTGCCATGATACCTGCAAAAATCTTGGCAGCCATCAGGTTCCTGCTGTACTGAGGCCATCGCTTCTCCTGCTGACCAATATTGTCTCTTGATTCTTTGTACTTCCACATCTGTCTGTATCCATCTGCTATTTTTGTCTTATATTTAGGTTATTATCTTTTATAATCTCCCTGGATTAGGGGCCATTTTTTTGGTTCTGTGTTTGCATAGCACCTAGTTCAATGAGATTCTGGTCTATGCCTCGGGCTCCTCAGTGCTATGGTAATATGATAGTAATCATTTTTTACTTTTCAGGTGAAACTCACACTCTTTTATTCTGTTTAGATTCATATGCGGTGCATATCACAATGCTATCTAATAAACTCACATCAGGTGAACAGAATTAAATGACATTACAGTAAATCCAGCAAATCTCATAGAAGTGCAATTATAATTTTGAAAAGAGCCTAAAATGTTTAAAGAATCTTTAAAGCATGAATTTCTGTCAATGCTTGCCTCTTCAGTAAAGCATAGCTCATGCTTCTATACAAGGCTGAATAATCCAGTCAACTAATTAACTATACATGCTGTCATTTTTTTTCAACCCTTTTATTTGGAAGTGCATGATGGTTTCCCTCTGTAACCTAGTGAACCTAATATAAGGCAGTGAATTGTCATTTGAGCTAATTTTACCATACTCTTTTCTCTATTTAAGGAAATAATAAGGCTACGAGGATGCATTTATTACATATCAAATTATTCAGGTCTTTTGTGTTTCATGAAGCTCATTTAAACAAAAATCTTATAAAGGAATTAATATGTAATCATGGGTAAAAAAGCATATTGGATTTAGATGACATATCAAATTCTAATGTTAATGGACTTAGCACCAGTTGACAGACATTTATGCCTCTGTAGCCACCATTGCATAAATCACTTGATTATTTTAGTCTCATATGCCAGCAAAGTGCATAGCTCTGCCATTAACCCTTAAAAGACTAATATTTATCTGTATATCCTTCCCTTCCTTCCATTGACTTAACTCTCCCCGAACTGCTGATACGTTCCTTTTCTTTCCCATAACAAATGATACAGTACACAGTTGCCTCACGCCAGTCCACAATCTTGCTGAAACCCATCCTTCCTGGTACCACAAATGCCAGTTCTCTCCAGCTCCCCTTAACACCAAGCAATGGGGCAGTCACCTGACTGACCTCCCTGACTAATGAGAGATCTGTCTTCATTTGAACTACCTCATTACTGAACTCTACGCTTTTCAAGCTAGGTTATCAGCAACATCGTGTCTGGAGGACAAGGGAGGTTTTCTGAGTCATGTGAGTAGTTAGATGACGTCTCCCTTTACTCTCCCTCTCCTCCCTGTCCTTAGGACTTCCCACCTGGGAAATTCTCCCAGTCCCTTGAGTAACAATCATAATTTCCCAAATCCTAACTTCAACCAGTTTTCAGATGTTATACAGCTACAAATAGGTCAGTTTTCTAAGAGTTCATGCGATAAACATTAAACCATTAAAAAAATCTTTATTAATGGGGAAAAGATCATAATAATGACCAAAAATATTTTTCCTGAGTATGTATGAAAATTATAAAAGCAAAAGATTTTTTTCCCCTCCCTCAAAACCTCCTATGATATTTTTCATTCTTTTCTTGAGATTTATGGGCACTCAATGTTTGAATGAAATCTTGTCTCATTTTCTCACATGAAAGCTCTTGAAAAACAAGCTTAATTCATTTTCGTAAGTCATTATGGAATTTGAAGATACATTTTCTTTCCGCTAAAGAAAGAAAAGTTTGCAAAAGTAATGTGGTACTGGTTCATTTTTTTTACATAGATATTTTTATTGGCTTCTTCTAAAGTTCCCCAAATTTAAATTGTTTATGTTAAAAGAAAACAATCTAAATTATGTCAATGTCTTGGGAACTGATCTTACCCTTATTGCTTGGTATAACATTTTGTATCTAACTACTCAAGGTAGTAACTGTTTTCAGCTTTTGCCTTTCCATACTTTTATTTGTGAAGTAGCTAATTACCTTTATAAACATATTTAGAAGAGCACATCCTGTTCATATAAATCCTCATTCTTTTAAAAAGTTTTATCTTTCTTGAGGAATCTCAAGTGAAGGAGAGAGCAACGTTCATGACTGAGGTTTTTGCAGGTTTGGGCGCAATATTAACAAATAACCATTTTGACAAAATAAATGCAAGGGAAAAGACAAAAATAAAGTCTACATTAAAAATAACCTGTCACCAGCACAATGCTGAATAACTACTCGACACAGTGTATGAGTCAGGGAAGACAGCTGTGACTCTGCTGGCAGACAGGAAGGTACTGGTTTTGTGCTGCATTTTTGTCTCCGAACACTCATTTGACAATTTTATGCACAAGAAAATTAGCTGTTCTTTGCCTATGGTTATGCTAGCACAATAATTTAATGCTCTTTTTAAAACAAGATTATTTGTGATTTTTTTCCCCACTTCTCCACCCTTCATATTAGTAAGAAATGTTTTTTTTTTTCAAAAGGGTACAGGCTAATTAGGGAGATGGCTCTATATTTTTTCAGTGGGGGGGTCTTTTAATGCTCACAATAACAAGACCTCAAGGCATGTGCTTCTGTGTGAGATAAACCACATTTTGCATCATTGTCTTCACCTTCACGTCTTGGGCCTCTGTCCTCACCTCTCTGTTGCTGGCCCTGAGGCAAGTGTTATATCCCATCAACATGCATTCTGTTATGTCTCATTCCTTGAATGAATACACACCTTGTTTAGCAGATGGGGAAATGAAGGGTCAGATTAGACCCTGTGGATATGTTTGGAGGAGCCCCCTCTGTGTCCTCCTTCCCATTTGCTGATAGTGGTGCTGTGGAAAAGACATATTGAAGATTCCCTTTTCCATTGTTGAAACCCTAGAGGACTCTGTGCAAGACTATACCTCTAAATGCTGCACCTAGTTGGGTGGGTCCTGATTCAACAAAGAACATAAATATGTGCTTAACTTTAAGCACATGAGTAATCTGTTTGAAAAACTTAAATGCTTCAGTGGACTTGAGATTAGAGGAAGGGGAAAGGATAATGCAATGCAAGCAGTCTCTGGGGCGTGGTGAGGGGTTGTTTCCAGGAGGACTACGTAGCATCTGTTTGGATCAGTACAACATAAGACTTCAATAAATCATAATTTTAGCCTCTCTGAGCCTTTCTTTGTGATGAGGGAGGGAAGGTTCCATGTATAGGTCCATGTATAGTTCAGAAGGGAGTAACAGAGCAACTTAAGGCAGCCTGGATTGCTTTGTGACTCCAGTGGAATACTTCAAGGCCTATCTCCTATCAATACAAAGTATTAAGACAAAATACAGTGTTTAGTTTGAGAACTTCCTTGTTCTCCTTTGGTAGAGGTGGTGGAAAGACTCTTATCCTCTGTGGAAGAATTTGGGGGTAATTTAAGGAAGGAATTTCTTGCATGGCTTTTCCTTGGCCCATGAAAGAACATGGTCCAAGCCCTAATGTTTACCTTGTCTACTGAAGTGTGCTTACTTTAATATGTTTATCTTCATTGTCATCATGAAGACATTTCTGTCGCAGGCACTGAAGTCTCATGAGTTCATGTGTTGGATTAGGAATCCACATAAATATCCAGGGGCTGTAATATAGTAAGATTATGGCCAGGAGATGTGTTCTTTCATGTTGAACCCTGAACCCATTGGGTGATATTTATTCTAGTGGAAAGGGCCCATGAATGACCTACCCATCACCTAAACCCAAGCTAAGTTTATAAGACTTAATTCTAATACTACCTAAACCTTTATACCTACATTTACTTTTAATGGACACGTTTCCATACAACTCTTCTACACCTACAATGTAGAATGTTAGCAATGTTTATTCTTTTGCCATAAATCTTACAGAAAGCTAATGAAAGTGTCTTAATAGCCAGAAGATGTTGTACTAGATGAACAAGGATGATTGTATTGATGTATAGTTTTGGGAGTCAGTACTGAGTATGAGCCCAACATTGGAACTGAATGTTAACAACTTTGCAAAATATACACAGGGGCTAGGGACAGAAGTTACACGTACAGCAGTTTATGTGATCAGAAACTGGTTTAAACCTGTAACAGAAAAGAAGCTCAGTGCACATAAACTGGTTTCAAAATGGCTGAAACTGGTTTAAGACAGACCTGGTTGAATGTAGTATCAGACTTACTGATTTGGGTCAAACCGGTTTATGAAACTTCTGTCACAGTCCCCTTCCTGGTTCAAATTAAATCACAACCCCGCAGCATCCCAGCATGCTTTCCAGCCTTGGTCTTGGCTGTGCTGTCTGTTCCAGCGAGCAGGGCTAGCCCCGCCCCTCTGCTGCTGTAATTTCTGCACTGTAAATCTCAGAGTCCTTGGGGGCGGCAGGAAGAGGATGTGATCACACAGCCAGAGAGCTGTGCTCTAGTGCCCCCTGGCTTCTGGCATGAGCCACTGCAGGCATGTGGCTGCATTTCCCGAATCAAAGGTATATGTCTGTTCACTTCTGCTTCAATTTAATCTGTGCGGTTTAGACTAACCTGCAAAGACTGAACTGATTCAGCCTTGGGTTTTTTGACTATCTGTACGTAGATATTGGATTTAACTGTGGCTTTAATGTTCAAAGGAAATTGACTGAGTTATCTTTCCTATGTTGTCTTTCCCATTACTGGAGTCGCCTTATAACCTCTTATTCTTTTATTCTGGAACTAGAACCAAATTTCAGCCAATAATAGCCATGTTTTTAGATCTGTTGTTATCACTTACTTATGGAGTTGCTCCTTGACAATTAGACATTGAAACCAATGAAACTAATAATTCACCCTATATTCACATGAGTAGTCCTATTCAAGTCAATAGAAAGATTCACAGAACTAAATGATGAAGGACCAGGTCTTTAATTCCTATAATAATCTTTAATTAAACCAAGATATTATTCTGTATTTGGATCAGGTTCAGTTGCAGAAGACAGATTATTGCTTGGTTTTTGAATTCCATTCACATGACTAACTTTTCATAACCCATATATTATAGAACTATGTCGTGTGAAAAATAATATTTAAATAGGAAAATATCTGACAAAAAGAATGCAGTTCTCTCTGTCTCTCTCAGTTAAGTCCAAGAGTGGACCTCCCCCAATGTGCTCATATCTTTTCCTTTGTGTTTGTTCTGATTCAGTAAGTACAATTACAGCTCTTTGGCTTGCGCCCTATGTCAAATGGGAATAAGAACCATCTACATGGAAGCTGGACTTCAAACATGAAAGGATAAAATCTTCAACATCTAATACTTTTCATATTCAATACATGGATTTGAGATGGCAGAACATGCATTTGTATGCAGAAGGAATTGAATGGATATACTGTGAATTAATTCATAGAGTGGATCAGTTTAATGCACCACTCAGACCCATAAGATGACCTTCTAGATATCCAATTCAGCATATGTCCTAAGAGTCCCAGTGTGGTTGCATGGGTAGAACTTTGAAGAAAGGACGCTTCATCCATGCTAGGTTGGTCAGGGACTGAGTTGGCAGTGAAGGGGATGAAATCCCAGGAATCTTATTTGCAAATACACCTGAGAATGCTGAGATTTCCCCCTGCTTGAGAGCTATATAGACAGTAGAGGCAACAAGAAAACTTCAAGTCTTTGCTCTAAAACTTAGTATCACTAGCATATCACACAGCAGAAGGTGTAAATGTGAGAAAAAACGAAATAATGAAAAAATGTGAGTTAGTCTGGCATTTTCAGCAGTGTGAGGCTTTATAAATATACAGTGTGTGTCAAATCTCCAAGGACAGCAGGGCTACCAAAAAATGGAAGGGTTCCTTGGATAGGAATCATACAACCAAATGTTGAAAATCAACAAAACCAACCCAGGTAAAGAGGACACTCGGCCTCAAAAATTATTTCACAAGGTTAGGAAATGGCTCCTTGATTTTAGAATCGAGAGAAATTTTGACTCCTGCCAGACACCAGGTCATTCAGGGTTTTGCTTTCAGCAATGTTGAATATTTATTTTTAGGAAGACTTAGTATTTTATGTTGTTCGAAGTAAGGGTTACATGTGTTTTTTCCATTCTTTTTGTAACTTCTAGTCTTCTCCTCTGAATGCTACTTTCCTACTTCTGATTCTCTTGCATTTCCATGTTTGTTGACAATGCGCATGGTTAAAATGGTGTTTTCATATTTCAGTGCAGTTGAGGCCCCTTAAAGCAGAGGGTTGCAAGTGTGAAAAAGAGATATGTTGTTCCCTAATGGCTTATTACCATCGCATTTGCAATTCAGATCAGTTCTAAATTGACTGAAATTTTTAAACACATAGCAGGCAGTTTAAACTAATGATTGTCTGGAGGTTCACATCTGACATGAACTAAGCGTCTGTTCAAAACAAATTGCAAATAATTCCTCCCTTAGAGTCAAAATGTCACTTTTTAAACTGCGCGTTGTTGCCAGATTTTGTCAGTTACATTAAAAAAAATCTTCTATACAGCAAATGTTCTACATTTGAAAGTACTGACTGATATGGTTTTTCCTTATTTAAAATAATGTATATTCACATCTCAATAGTCTTACTAAAAATCCTTCCCTTCCACCCCCCTAAAAAATCCTAATTGTAAAGTAAAAGGCCCTTGGGGCAGTGGTAGGCCCAAGTTGCCTAGCAACTCTCAGCAGGTAGTAGAGAGTCAGCTGCAGCTGTCCTGATTCTTTCCTAAGAACCTCCTTATTACTGTTTGTGTTAATCTTTAACCAGGCTTTTAAACTGTGGTCTTTTTCTTTGGTCCCTTGTTGTTATATTGCAGAGGCCTACTCAAATGTTGTCCCAAAGGTAATTGTATTTAGGGTGACTATTGAATGTTTGAAGAATGATAAGCACTGGAAGGATTCAAATTGCATGTTCTAACTAACCTTATTTTACATGGCATACTAAATATCATGAAAATTGGACTCTAATAGGAACAACCGTTGGTGTTGACACATAGTACTAAACCTGATTTTACTTCCAGCCATTATTAAATACAGTAAGATTGCCTCCGTGTAATTGTTTCCTTTAACAGCAGCATGTGTTCCTCCAATAATCGCTTGAGGAAGCAATTTTGAATTTGGATGCAGCTTTAGAAGGAATTTGAAGTCCTTTGTTTTAATTATTGTAGAAGCAAAGAAAAAAAATCACTGAAAATAGTCAAATGGGTTTGTGAGAATAGTCTTTCTTGAAAGAAATACTCTTGCTGAATACTTAGTGGAGGATCTTAACAAGCCTATTGCATGCTAGTTGTCAATGGCAAGGTTGTCGCTAATTTATAAAGGAAGTAACTTAATGTAGAGAGACATTTCAGGCAAGTTACCTCTGAGGTAGCCCTCTTTTTTGCTTCTGCTTTCCTGCCATTAAGATCCATAGCCTGGCACTGCTAGCTTCCCTTGTGTCATCTTCAGTGTTAGGGGAGCAAATATTTGCAGACACAACTGATGTTGTTTAGACGTCTCTGTCACTTAATTGCCCACACAGCTATTTGAGAGCACAAAAAAAGACCACTGGCTTTTAAAAGCGAAGCTAAAGAGCCGATGTCATCCAACTCCTCCCAGAAATGTTATTAAATTTTCTTTTCAAGCTTTTTGTTCAGCTGTTGTTTACATTTTAATTTAATTTGTAGAGTGATATGATCAGTATCACATTTCCTATTTAAAACAACATACATTATGCATCACAATATGGTTACCCAGATAGCTGGCACTGGTGGTTAGGCTAGGGCACAGAAGCAGGCAGACAGGCTAATGTATTGAGAGAGGACCACAAGAATGAGACACTCCTGTTCTGAAACCATTTGAAGTCACTCGAATGGGCGGTTATTTTTGCCGCCCTCTTTCCCAAGTGCTTCACAAACTGCTTTCTAAATGGTAGGGCAGTATGGAATTTTGCATGAGGACGATGTTAGTACCGACTGGGGAAAAATTGTTTTGCTGATGAAAAACAAACCAAAACAAAAAAATTCCCAGTAGTTAGAGTCAAATTAAAATTTGGAAATAACTAAAAAATGTCATTTCATGTTGATGTAAAATGCATTGGGGATTTTCAAAAGCAAAATGACCTTTTCTCACAATAGAAACTTTTCTCACGTGTTTCAATCCATACCAGTCATTTGCAGGGTTTGAGTACAGTTTGGGAGTTCTAATTTTTCATTGAAAAGAAACAGATATTTTCAATGAAAACAGTATTAAAAAGAACCCCCAAATCTTCATATCCTGAAGGATTTTTTGCTGAACAGATCCACCCTTCTGCAACTATCTCAGTTTTAAGACACATGTGTTGTCTTTGTTTTCCTTGTTCCTGGGGCTCAGCTGAATGGGAAACATTCTCTCCCTATTTCAGAAAATGCTTAGTTCACAGTGCATGTTTAATAAAAAATAATGAGTTCATTTTGTTTGCTTCATCATATGTGCAATCATATGTAAGGGCCCATCTACATTATGAAAATCTGTGGGTGTATCTACACATGTACTGTACTGCAAGTTGACTAATTAGCTCTGAATTGAAGTATCACCATCTACATGAGCACCAGTATTAGGGTGCAGTAAATTAATTAACTCTGCCGTAAGATAGTACTGTCCCGGACTGTGCTATCTTACAGCTGAGTCATTTACTGTGCTGCAGTGCATGTATGGATGGTGACTGGGACAGAAGTGATTTGAGCCAGGTCAGAGCAGCCCCAGGTTGACAGCAGATTTGGGGTGTCAGTCACGAGGCTTCATAGTTTCAGCATTCTTGTGTCCTAGCTAGGCCCCCTGCTGCCCTCTGCCTCCACCCAGAACCCAGGGCTGACCCCCTGTCCCCTCCCCTCCCCCTGCCCAAGCCTGCTGCTCCATTCTGACTCAAAGTGTTGCTGTCTTGGGTGCATGTGTAGATGCTGTGTCTAGGAACCGTTAACTCCAGTGTGAACTGCACCAGAGTTTATCACATTGTATTAGTTGCATGTGTAGATGCACCCTATCATGTTATAGGTTTTACTTTCAATACAGTAAGTGCCTGACAATTAAGTATTTTGGAGGTAATAGTACATAGACAAGAATGCACCCAGTCATGTATCCTGCTCCAGCCTCGGGCTCTGCAGAGCTGTGGTACAGTTTAGAAGCACAGTTCTCTCTCACCACCATTACAAATTGTAGTTTAAATTTGTTACAACTTCCAAGTTGTAACAGGGTCTAGCAATAGATTATAACTGTCAATGAGGCCTCAAAAATAATTGCATGAGTACTACAAATAAAAACAAATGGGTAAGCTTTTGCCCTTAATTTTATATGCTCCATTGGAAAAAGGGCATATACATACACTGACAATCCCTTCTATCTTATTACACCCTGCATTTGCTGTGGGGGAGGGTTGCATTAGTAATTAGAGAGAAGAGCAGATGGTCCAAGCTTAGTTTTTAGTGATGCATCCATGAAAATAACTTGCCAAGTGAATATTCACGGAATCTGAGTTTTCCTTTATTTAAAATGCTTTTGATTTGAATAGTCTGGTCTCCCTTTAAGAAGAAGCTATAGCAGCAATATAGCACACAGAGGAAAGACACTACCTCCCTCTAAATACTGAAGAGTACTTCTCAGTATTTCTTTAGTGGATGCAAAATACAGACTTACTGTTTTCAGTGCTAGAGCTTCAGAGACAGTGAGATAGGTAGTCTCTATTTTTCATCATTTTGCCCCGTGCTGAACTCAGAAGACAGTATATGGTTTGACTTCTTTATTTCAAATGGAATACAAAAGAGCAAGGTGACAGTGCATCCTGTGCTGTACGCTTTTGGAGCAGTGTGTATTTAGTGTTTACTGCCTCATTCCTAGTTTGACTCCTTTGCTTCTGTTGGCCCTTGTCAGACGTATGCCACTCATAGACGGTGTTTCATACCTCATTTGGTCAAGCTAATATCAACAATCACAATCCTTTATTTAGGGAAGAGGTATCAGATACATAATACTGGGGCAATGAACATACTATAATTAGACAGAAGTTAGATAGAGGCTGAAGGATTTTGACAGTACCCTTCACTTTTCACTTTCTTCTGAGGAGATGGTGTGTTGCCCTACCAAGAAACAGTAGGGAATGCTCCCTTTTGTCATTACCCAATGATTGTGTGTGCGCTTCGGCACTGCAGAATTATTTCCCGCCACATGGAGCTTTCTTTGCACGGTGCAATTCTCAGCTGCAGAGAAAAAACCCCAGTGCAAAGGAGTTCCCGCCGCTCGCATGCAAATCCCATTATTGGCTGTTTCTAAATTATTCCCACGTGGCAGCTAGCGATTGGCTTGCTAACCGTATAAGAGGCTTGAGCAGTTTCCGCCCAAGTCGGAGATCTCCGGGGAGGACCTCATTTAGGAGGACTCTGCATCCATCTCGTGGAGAACTCTGGGCCACGTGGTAGAGCCTAGCAAACTCTGCGCGTGTCTCGGAGCCGACCAGTGGTTTGATCAGCCATCAAGAATCTCTCCCCGTCACCGGACGATCCTTGACGTACCCCTGCCCTGCGCGCTCGTTGAGAGTCACAGCTCGGACTCTCGTATCGGTTCAGAGAGCTCTCATCGTGTTTGTTTTGCGGAGCCTAGCAAACTCTGCTCATGTGTCTTCGGTGGAGCCTAGCAAACTCCACTTGTGTTTGTCTGTAACTGCAACTCAAGCAAGTTTTCCTGCCTGCACCGCGACCATCTATGGTGTAAGTAAAATAATCTTTAATCAACCTCCACGCGTCAGTGCCTAATTCTAGTTCGCCGTGCCGACTTCCCCGGCCCACGTGCCTGGGCTGCTGGCCACAGCCCCTCGGCCCCGACACCTTTGACTTTTCATTGGCACGAACTAGTCTTTGTCCCAGACTCAAAAGTATTATCTTCAGGATAATGCTTAAAATATCCGTTAGAGTTATTTTTGTTTAGAATTTTCTTTATATCGCACGTTCACCTGTATCGTACTTTTAGTTAGCTGGATTCTTTTCTGAAAATGCAAATGAATACAAATACATAGATTTCTTCTTCCAAACTGTTTCTGAGGCTTTCGCCATCCATTTTTCATAGCACAAACCCTCAAAAGCTAATTTCTTCATAAACCCAGACTGTGAGTTTCACTTTCTGTTTTCATGAGGCCCCTGAGAGGTAGGGTGAGCTTTCTGATAACAGTAAAAATATTTTCTAGTTTTCAGACTAGAAATCTGGAGCAAGATCTTGCTGTTTTTATTTTGTCATTTTGATGCACCAGGGATGCGCCAGCAAGGGTTCACTGCACAGAACTGTTAATGCTGCTGAAAAGAATTACAAAGTTGCTTTGTTGCAGTAGCCTTGAAATATGAGAACAGGATTCCTGTTGCAATGCATTGGTTCTCCTGAGGCCTTATTCATGTAAATTGCCTCTTGGTATTTCTGAGACATTTTCACCAGTAGAAATCTTTCTGGAAGACAGAGCAGTACAGATGTTTAGCCTACAGCTGCCCCCTCTCTCCTGCTCCATGTGTCTTCCCCAAACTAGGGAGTGGAGTAGTGGGGAAAGCCTCCTTGTGCTTCTCCAGACTGGGGATAGACGAGGAGTTTTCCTCACTGCTGCCCATAGACCAGACCAGGAGGGGAGTAGAGCAGTGAGGCAATGGCCCTGGCTCGTTCCCTAAATTGGGGTGTCCCCCATCTGGAGAAGTGCAGAGAACATTGTCCTGTTGCTTCCCTCCCCTCCCAGACTGGACTGGACTGGGAGGGGAATAGACCAGCAGGGCATCCTCCCCTGCACAATGTGTTTAAAGCCAATACTCACAGCCCCATGCACAGGACTGCAGGCATGTGACTGTGCAAGTATGGCACAGAAGGTCTTGAGAGGGGTTAATTGGCTCCCCATTGCACAGCTTCCTCAATCTGGGGAAGAGGTAGGTAGCAGGGTCAGCTGCAGCACTACCCTAGCAGCCCAGGCCAAGAGGAGAGTGGAGCAGTGTACAGGTATTCAGTCTTGTGAGAAAAACTCTTTCAGGGTGTTAACCTGGAAAATCTTTCTCCCAGGCCAGGTACAAACATTACATTTTTATTGGTATAAGTGATCAGAAACTGGTCTATACCTGTAACAGAACAGAAATTCGGCCCACATATATGGTTTAAAAATGACAAAACCCGGTCTAAGATTTGTATCCCACCCCCAAAGGGCAAATATATGTTCTGTTTGCTACCTATCTAAACTACTCTGCTTACAGAATACCGCACAACTTAGATTGACTCCGCCTTGGGCTTTTTGAATATCTGTACCTAGCTCCAAAAACGGCATGTTTCCTCTGGAAGAAATTGAATGAATGCTTGTATGCTTATGGTTTTTACCAGGGGAGTTGCAATTCTCCAGGCAGGAATGTAATGCCTTTATGTAGCCTTGGTCATATTAGACTGTAGTACATATGCTGTAGGTTCAGATGGAGTACTTCTGGAGGCTCAGTGGTTTAATTTAGCTTGTATAAGCATTTTAAAATGTTGATAATTATTTGTTCTCTATGAACCAGGGGCAGATCGGGGGGGGAGGAGGTGCACTGGTGCACTTGCCACCCCTCTTTGATACCTGGTTCACTCAAAGTTTAAAACCAACTCCCTGGCAGTGGCAGCAGCATTTCTAGTCAGGCAGTGCTGAGGGAGTCAACTGACTTCATGGTTCATAACAATCTACTGAATCCCTCTTAAATGCTTCATTCTGTGTGTGTTAACGACTCTTTCTTCTTTTTAATGGTCTTGATGTTCCACCAATCAAACTATCTTTTGTTTTGTAATTCTGTTGTCTGTTAGCTGCTCCTGGTAATGAAGCTATTTTACAGCCCTGCAGATTATTTTTAATTCATTCCAATGAAGTTATGTTTGCTTTTTGCTTCAATCTTAAACTGAATAATAGCCCCAGGCGCCTAGCATATTAGAAAAGCTTCTAGTTCATTTTTTACTGGAGAAAAATGTGTGGTGTGTTATATGCAATGATGCACTTCACCATGTGCACACCTCTTTTCAAAATTCTAGATCCACCCATGCTATGAACGATTTTTATCTGCAAAAATGGGGTAGAAATAAGTGGGAAGATCAGTAGTTATTTCTTTCTTGTGGCTAAGGAAAGAACCAGTGGAACCTGATTCTGCAAAGTGTTCGTGGTTCTTATCACCATGAAGTCAGTGGTGGTAAGCACAGTACTATATAATGCTGAAGGACAGTAATCACAAGAAAGGAGTTATAAGAAAATAAACTGTACTATAAATCATGCTTTACCAGCTATTTAAAATCACCTACTTGGACTGTTTTTTTGCTCTCTGCTTATACGGTGCTGAGAGCAACTTCATCCTGGTCCATAAACAGAGTTCTTAGCCATTAAAAGAAATAATTCTTCCTAATATTCTGTAATAACTTCCTTCCGATAACTATTCAAAATGCAGTAACCAGGTGGGGTACATGAAAGTGGATATTGAAATATGTGTATTAGCAAATAGGAACATTTTCTGAGTAGATGAGACATTTATCACTCAACCTAATTCATATTCATAGAATATAAATGTACATCAGGCATTTTATAGTCTACATTCTCCTGTGTAGACTGTGCAGTGTATATTATAAAGCTGAGTTTTAAAGATGCTTTGGTGTATTAGACTGAGTGATCTTAGCATTTTTGATGATTCACACTGTCATTCACGTACTCATGTGATTTAATAAATGATCTGAACTCTTCAGAGTAATGAACCGTATCATTTATCTAAAAACAGTGCTTATATGATTAGTGTGGGGATGTTTGACAGGAAAGGAGAGTTTTTGAGTAACTAATGCTACTAAATATTGCTAGTAAATACAATTCATGTTTATGCTGTACAGAAAAGCCTGCTGTAAGAACTGTTTTGACAAGATTTTAACTAACAAACAGATCATCATTTTCCATGTTAATGTGAATGTAGGGTAGTGATTATCAACTAGAGTGTTGCCCTTAAAGGTTGCCACAGCACCCAGCCCCTATGCAACATTGTAAGTGTTCGCAGCCTTCCATCTGGCATCCTGTGCCTACTCAGGGTACCCCAGGGCACCTATACATGTGCACAGAGGCTGCTCTGACATGCTGTAATTACAGTGCATTGAAGCAGACTCGATTAATCAAGTGTGTTGGAGTGTAGTAATTACCATGCTCTAGCAGACTCCAGCGTCACGTGTATTAGCGTCCTCGTGCTGAAAAATGGCAGCAGGGATGTTTTAACTAAAGTTTATGACCAGTTTTAACCAGGTAGAGCTTTAACTAGCTCGTGATACATATGATGCTCTGGGCACTTTAATTAGAATGGCTCTCGGAGCTGCTCTAATTAAAGTATCCCTCCCCCACATTCCCAGACCATGTACATAAATGCCCCCAGTGGCAATCCCTTTCTCCTGTGCTCCCAGGGCTGGCAGGAGGGGTCAGATCACTCCAGTTGCCAGTACTTAAGGTCCTGGAGGAGTTGCATTGGCAGCAGATGTTGCGCTTGCCTTCCTCAGGTGGGGACTGAGAATACGAAGAAGATAGATGGTGGAAAGAGCAGGTCATGGCAAAGTGTTTTTCAACCTTTTTAGCTTCTAGGCACCCCTCCATAACTTTTTAAAATGTTGTCATTCTCAATCGGACTTCCACTGAATTCAGAAAAGTTATGGAGGGGGGTGCCTTGCATTTCAAATGTCTGAGAACCACTAATGTAGGGGTTTCCAGCAAAAGGGTTTGCCCATGATTTTGGTATCCAATATATGTGTGTGTGTGTGTGTGTATAGATGTAGATATGTATATATGTATATGGATGTATATATGTATATGTATCTGTATGTGTGGTGTGTTTGTGTGTGTGTGTGTGTGTGTGTGTATGTATAATGGTAACAGGACTAATAACCTTTCCTCCACAACAAACCAGTCATCTACATGTCCATATGCTACCTCTGTCTTTTGAATAGGTGAACAAGTGATTGCTTCACTGATCCTAAGAACATGTCGATCTTGTCATGGGTAATCTAATCTGTGTGTGCTATGTCCTAAATGGATGCACTACGGCTGACCTTACTGAGGCCTTGGGCATGCACAAATAAGCATACCCAAGGCAGAGAGATGATGGTTAATTCCTAGTGCTGCTCTAAGGATAACTGCATTCAAGGTGGATTGGGCATGTGGATTATGTAGTTATTTCAAATGTCAGCATGCTATCATTCACACAATGATTTGCCCACTACTCAAGCAGGAAGGGAAAAATGTGAAAAAAAAAAAATTAGATAATGCAATTCTTCCTCAGCTGGCAGAAAGTGTGAAGTTGACATCATAACTTGATCTCCCTACCCAAGGACAAGCAGAGCAGGGGAACCTAGATATTCCTAGGTGAGCAGGAGAGAATGGATACAATGGCGCAAAAGTGAAGATGGGTGGCAGAGATACAAATGGGCAGTTGTGCACCCTAGGTGGTGGCAGTGGTAGTGTGTTGGTGGGGGAATATGGGTAGGGTGGCCATCATAGAGGACATTCCGGTTTTCTGCTACTCTGTCCTCTACTGATACGAAACCCGACGCCTTTATGTCCTCTGCCAGCTGAGGAAGAATTGCATTATCTAATTCATTTTTTTTTCACATTTCTCCCTTCCTGCTTGAATAGTGGGCAAATCATTGCGTGAATGATAGCATGCTGACATAAAGATGTCACGTTTCATATCAGTAGAGCACAGAGGATATCTGGACTGTCCTCTATGATGGCCACCCTATATATGGGGCAGCAGCAATTGCTGGCCTGGCATCAGCCGCTGCTATTTTGGTTGCCCTCCTAAGTTAGCACCTGGGGCCAGAGTCAACCCAAGCAGGGTGCAGGACCTGGGGCAAATCAGCCTATATAGGGCCCCACCCCAGACATGACAAAACCGGCAGCGGATTCGGTCAGGGGGGAGGGGTGCCAAGTGGCCAGAGGCACCGGATTCAGGCGGGGGTGGTGCTGAGCATCTGGATGTGAAGCCAGTGGCAGCACGGAGTGGCTACGGCCACTGCCTGGCTCTGCAGGGCCCCCCAAAGTATGGGGCCTGGGGCAGTCACCCCGATTTCCTCCTCCCCCTCCCCCAGGATGGCCCTGCCTGGGGCTGCTACTCCACTCACCCCCTCCCCCTTAGTTATGTTACTGGTAGGTGGCAGCAAAAAGCAACACTTCTCCATCAGGGAGGTATCACGTCAGTGGAATAGATTGTGAAATTACCCATTGGTAGGTAGCCTGTGGTTTAAACTTTAAAATACCAATATGTTTCTTTTGTACTTTGTAGCCTTTGAGGATTTGTTTAATGCAGAACCAAAAAAGCAGGGCTGTAGGGAGGGGCGGGGGGGGGGGGGGGGGGGAGCAGGATTAAGATCTGAGGTACATTCATTGAACCAAAGCATTTCAGAAACCTACTGCAAGGAAAGAAATGTATCTGTCATCTCTTTAGCATCTTATCTGGCCATATAGCACTGCTATAACTTTCCTATTACAGGAACACAGAAGATCAACCTTTAATCTTATAGAGAGCCTATACATGTGCAGTGAGGCTGCTCCAAT